>NC_081156.1:24286776-24439276 GCF_012432095.1 Onychostoma macrolepis
TGAAGAGGATTGAGGAGTGTTTAAAGAAAAAGAAGAGTAATAAGGAACTCTTGGATGCATGTAACCAGTTTTACACTCGTATCCCCCATGACTTTGGGTAAGTTACACTACCATTCAAAGGCTTGGGGTCAATTAAATAAAATAATTAATTAATACTTTTATTTAGCAAGGATATTGCTAAATAAATTCAATTGACATCAATTTTATGCACAAAATGAGCTCATTTCAAATTTGAAGCCTGCTACAGGTCTCAAAATAGTTGGGACGGGGGCATGTTTACCATGGTGTAGCATCTCCTCTTCTTTTCAAAACAGCTTGAAGATGTCTGGGCATCGAGCTTATGAGTTTCGGGAGTTTTGGTGTTGGAATTTGGTCCCATTCTTGCCTGATATAGGTTTCCAGCTGCTGAAGAGTTTGTGGTCGTCTTTGACGTATTTTTCGTTTAATGATGCGCCAAATGTTCTCTATAGGTGAAAGATCTGGACTGCAGGCAGGCCAATTCAGCACCCGGACTCTTCTATACGAAGCCATGCTGTTGTAATAGCTGCAGTATGTGGTTTTGCATTGTCCTGCTGAAATGCACGTCATCTGGAGGGGAGCATATGTTGCTCTAAAACCTTTATATACCTTTCAGCATGCATAGTGCCTTCCAAAATATGCAAGCTGCCCATACCGTATGCACTTATGCACCCCCATACCATCAGAGATGCTGGCTTTTAAACTGAACGCTGATGACACGCTGGAAGTTCTCCCTCCTCTTTAGCCAAAGGACACGGCGTCCGTGATTTCCAACAAGAATGTCAAATTTGAACTCGTCTGACCATAGAACACTTTTCCACTCTGAAACAGTCCATTTTAAATGAGCCTTTGCCCACAGGACACGACGGCGCTTCTAGACCATGTTCACATATGGCTTCCTTTTTGCATGATAGAGCTTTAGTTGGCATCTGCCGATGGCACGGCGGATTGTGTTTACCAACAGTGGTTTCTGGAAGTATTCCTGGGCCCATTTAGTAATGTCAATGACAGAATCATGCCGATAAGTGTCTTGCATTGTCGTCTGAGGGCCCGAAGACCACAGGCATCCAACAAAGGTCTTCGGCCTTGTCCCTTACACACAGAGATTTCTCCAGTTTCTCTGAAACTTTTGATGATGTTATGCACTGTAGATGATGAGATATGCAAAGCCTTTGCAATTTGATGCTGTTTTTAAAGTATTGCACAATCTTTTTACGCACTCTTTCACGATTAGAGAGACTCTGCCTCTCTAAGACATCCCTTTTATAGCTAATCATGTTACAGATCTGATGTCAATTAACTTAATTAGTTGTTAGATGTTCTCCCAGCTTAATCTTTTCAAAATTTCTTTCTTTTTCAGCGCTTTGTTGTCCCTGTGCCAACTTTTTTGAGACCTGTAGCAGGCATCAAATTTGAAATTAGCTCATTTAGTGGATAAAAGTGTAAAATTTCTCTGTTTAAGCATTTGTTATGTTCTATTGTGAATAAAATACTGGCTCATGTGATTTGAAAGTCTTCTAGTTTTCATTTTATTCAAATTAAAAACCGTCCCAACATTCCCAGAATTCGGGTTGTATATGTGTTTATGTTGTTCCTGACTACTTGATGTTCATTCAGGTTGCGGACACCCCCCATAATACGCACAGAGGATGAGCTAAAGGAGAAAATTGCTTTGCTTGAGGTGCGACATTGTAATTGCTGTTTAATATTGCTGATGTTGAATGGCTAGAATTGATTGACAGTTTATATTTCACTGCATTTTCATAGAGTTCTATGTTTATAGTCATGTTTTTTTGTCTTTTAGGCTTTAAGTGACATCCAGATAGCTGTGAAAATGGTTCAGTCTAGTGTTCAGAACGATGAGCATCCTTTGGACGGACAGTATCGTTCTCTACAATGTCGACTGCAGCCACTGGATTCTAACAGCAATGAATACAAGGTACAGTATGGGACTTAGCTCTTTTATGGCTGAAGTACAATATAATATTAATAGTAGAATTTTGGATGATGGATGTTAAAAACCTAACTAGTCTGTTTAAATATGCAGTTTTAGACACAAACAGTCTGTCTTTGTGAAGGTTATAGAGAAATATCTTCAGTCCACTCATGCACCCACCCATTCTGACTACACAATGACCATTCTGGACATCTTTGCTGTGGAGAAAGAAGGCGAGGACGACAACTTTTGCTCTGAGATAGAAAACAAGTACCAAACCACCTTCCTCAGTTTTACTTTATTACTTATGTTATGCTCTATGTAAACAGGAACTCCCTTAAATTCTGGTCTAGTGTGTGCCTCATCTGATTTCACAGAATTACAGCAATCATATTTCAGATAGTACAAGTTGTTTTTGTTGTTGTGGATACTAGAATGCTCCTGTGGCATGGTTCCCGTCTGTCGAACTGGGTGGGGATCCTGAGTCAGGGGCTGCGAGTGGCCCCTCCAGAGGCTCCAGTGACCGGATACATGGTGAGACGCAGAGATCATACAAAACTGAATCATACAAATAATATCAATATAATATTGGCTGCCACCATTACTACATTCTTTGTAAAAGCAATGGACTACAACAATTCAAACCAATATACTTTAACTTTTCCTCCCCCTCAAGTTTGGTAAGGGGATCTACTTTGCAGACATGTCATCTAAAAGTGCCAATTACTGCTTTGCCAATCAGAAGAACGACCAAGGACTCTTGTTGCTGAGCGAGGTTGGTTTTTTGTATCTAAACATCAAAAGATCTGCTCCCACTTCCAGAATATTTTTGTGGAAACATAAAAAAGTTGGATACGTAGAAAAGGACAGCATTTATTTAGGGAGTATATTTGAGTAAAAACTACTACAGTGATGTAACACTTATTTTTAAAGAAATAAAAGCTAAACTAATTACAATCTACTGATTACAGGAAAAAGTAATTTCAATATTGTGTTCACAGGTTGCCCTTGGGAATAGTAATGAAATTTTGGATGCAGATTACAATGCTGACCAACTGCCTTCTGGGAAACATAGCACAAAAGGCCTGGGGCAAACTGGGCCTGACCCAAACAACTATGTTGCATTGTGAGATTGCGTTTCGATTTTCTTTTTAAGTGCTGTAAGTCATAAGTGCTGTACTGAATAATTTTTTCTCATTCTCTCTCAGGGATGGTGTGACTGTACCCATGGGGCCCTCTGTGAAGACCGGGGTGGGGCAGAAGGGAGGTTACTCCCTCCTTTATAATGAGTACATTGTTTATAACCCTGCTCAGATACAGATGAAGTATCTCCTTCGAGTTAAGTTCAACTTTTCTTCGCTGTGGTGAGGCAGTCGGGATTCTTTACATTTAGAACAGTTTTTACAGATGAAGGACCTACACTATAGTTATACAGTATGTAGCTCATGTGTTCATGAATTGAAATAGATTTAAACATTTTTCTGTAAATATCTGTTGTAACTTCAATAGCTATCTGAAGTTGAGTCATTTCCGTTGACATAAATGGAATATTGCTATTATTAATCAAAATAAAATATTACATTTTCTACTGTTATACTGTGTTATATATGGTTTTGTTTACGTTTTTCTCAATCTGTGAAATACAAACAGAATCTGTTAGTTTGGTAGAATGTATATGACTATTACACTGAAGCATAAATGAATAGCAGTACATCAAAATTAATACAAGGGGGAATGAGTGTAAGATGATAAATTCAATATTTGCATTATTACTGTAGAAATACACCATGACTAAAAAGTCATGTTTTGTGTGAGAGTATATTAATGGGCCTCATGAGTATTGAGACTATTTCTGTGTAAATATCACTTTCAGTTTAATTTGCATGTCAATGGTTGTATGAGCACTTTACACAAAATTGTGTTCTGCTACATGACTATATTATATATATGTCTATGCATAAACATTGCTTTAGATCATGGAGTCCAGCCCAAATCATAATTATGTAGAGAAATATCAAAATGATGTCCACATAAATGAACAGCATTTATTTGGGGGATATATGAGTAAAAACTGCTAGTTTAAAAATAGTGATAATTA
Source organism: Onychostoma macrolepis (assembly GCF_012432095.1). NCBI lineage: Eukaryota > Metazoa > Chordata > Actinopteri > Cypriniformes > Cyprinidae > Onychostoma > Onychostoma macrolepis. Next base: position 24,290,829 of record NC_081156.1, read on the forward strand.
TTATTATAAAAGCTAGAAATGATTAAAAGCTACTCTAGCATTGGAGTAGTTCAAACCAAAGCATTTGATTTAGAAAATAAGTGTATTACATTGAAGCAAATGTCAGCAATTTGTTGCCTGTACATTTAAGCACCAGAATGCACCATTTAATATGGAAATACTGGGTCTTGATCTAATTAATATTGCATCAGATGTTATCACTGTGTTTGTGGAGTTCACTTAGATGTTAGATTAAACAGATCTAAATGTCTTCATGAATGAATGTTTTTGTTTCACGCAGGCTGAGGTTGGTTTTATTCTCTGACTACATGGTAATGTGTAGACATCATCTAACCATATCTACATTATTGTAAACACTTGCCAGTGTTCAAAAAGGTTCACATGGCTAAATGTATTCCTGCAGGACTGTTTGAATGACACATGAATCCAACACCCAGAAAAAAACAAAACCCAGGTTGGTCTCGAAAAACTGGTTGAAGTACAGCTTCAAAGACGATGTAGTTTACTTTAAGGTTAGGTATAATTCTCCCTAAAGGAATGTCATTTCAAACTTGTATGAACACAAAAAAAAAGACTTTTGAAGCGAAGCGTTCACGAAGCCTATATCTGCTCGAACTACGCCATCTTTTTCTCAAGATCTCCATTAAAACAGTTCAAAAGTAAAGTTAATCTGCAGTGAAGGGCTATTTAAAGTGAAATGCACCTAAATAGAGACAGTTTACATGTTACTTGGACATTCTTTAATTGAGCCACAATACAATGTAACTTCGAATGGCCTTACTTCCCTTTCTTACCTTGAAATATCAGTTTCAATATAATTCTGATGGTACACTGACTTCTATTAAGTCAAATGGCTTCTCTTTCTTTACCTCGTTCCAATGTTGTTGTTTTTTGAGCGGGTAAAAATTCAAGTCTATAACTGCCACAGCGAATAGCACTCACTTAAATGTAGGGGCTCCAAAGCAGCACAAATCACAAAACTACATACTGTTGCTTTAACGCAAACATTTGTCCAGGTATTATAGAATTAGTTGTTTTAATGCAGGTCGTGTCTATACAACAACAGTGTACTGTGACCATACCTGTCAAGGTCCAAAAGGACAAAAACACAGTAATAATTTTATGTTGGTATATGCTGTCCTCTTTGTTGTCCTATTTAGAGCTTGACATACATGATCACAATGAACTGTAAGTGTCATTGAATTGAAAGTTATTGTGTTAAGATTCTTTAGAATATTCCTTTTGTGTTCACTGGAAGAAATAAACGCAGAGATTTTGAATGACACGAGGAAGGCTACACCCTCTACTACAGTGAAGATTATTATTACCCTGCCCAGCCACTTCTTAGTTCCATATCTTTTTCACTCTGTGGTAAGGCAGGGAATCTCAGTCATTTAGTCCACTATTTAAAGTAAATAACAAAGATACTGTTTGTAGTCAATTACCTAACCGATACATATACATAACTGAAAAATTTGTCTTCTGACTGTGTCTGTCAGTGTAAATGGAATAATGTGCTATATTTATATGAAATATACGCTTTAGGATTTATTTTTACTTGCATAGGCAATTACAATAAGATTTTGTTGGAATCAGAAGCAGTCACATTATAGAGTCGTATGTGTTAGTATTTCATGATTCACATCAGTGGGATGTTTATCACATTTATAACATTTAAGGCATTTACATTAAGCATAATATTTAAGACTTACAAAAGGTTCTTGTGATCAACAATTTGTAAGATTGCAATTTACAATGTTTATCTGCTAAAAAAAAATAAAATGAAAAGCGTGCATATCAAAAGTGCACCTTAAACAAATACAAACAACAAGATACAAGTACCGTGATCAGTGAATCAGAAGAGAGAGCATAGCAGTGATGTAAGAATATTTGAGGTCAGAAGGTTGAATTTCAGCCGGCATGTGCAGATTGGGAGTGCCTCAAGTTATGCATGTGTGAATTTAATTTTTGGAGCCTCCACCCAAAATCATAAGTATGTAGAGGAATATCATAATGATATCCAGGTAGATAATTAAGGCAGCATAGACATACTCTTCAGGATTAAGGCTGTATGTTTGTCTGCCCATCACCAGCTGACAGTCCACTGCCAGAAACTACATGAGAGAAAGAGAAACATTGGTAACAGTGAGACACAAATTAAATCATATTTTCTTAAGTGGTTACTTAGTATTATTAAATGTCGATCATGCTTTACCAGGGCATAAAGAAGAGCTCCCAGACATCCATAGAGAATTTGCAGAACACTGGAGTAGAAAAAGATGCTGAAGAATCCAAACATGAGTAAGTCGATGGACAGTACGAGCAGAATACCATTACAAATTGTGAAGTCCAAGCGAGTCTGAAAGGATCACAGCAAAGGAAATGAGTTTAGAGGTTGCAGAGCAACTATATAAAGTCCGGTTATGCTTTTCCGAATTAGTTTTTCAGGGTTTTTTTTTTTATCTAATGCACAGAGGTAGTTCAGTGCTTTAAATTACATATAGGTAACTTTAGCTTAAAATTAGCTGATGTGAGATTAGTGTAATTTATAGAGAAACTGAACATACCTGGGCAGAGAAAATGATGATGGTGAATGAGATGACCAGGGTTGATCCTAAAGCAATGACCACAGCACTTGTGTTGTGATATGAGGCTACAGTTCCCACCATGTAGGACAGACTCAGCGTAACCACAGACTGCAGGTAACACAAGGGGATGTTAGGCCTATATGAAACAGTTCTACCAAGGCATATAATTAGTGTTGAGTATAATAACATGACATTTTGATTTCTGATCAAGACTTTAGAAGTACCAACTGAAACCGCAAAAATACACAAACAAACCCTTATGAACAAGTAATTTGTCAAGCCATTTTTAATAAATAAAATGCATTATTAGAAATAATTTGACTTCACAAATGTATTTATTTCTGATTTATAATTTAATGTATAGACAAATGCACAAATAAGTGTGTGGTATAGGGCTATACTGTATGTGTTCTGGTTTTGAGAATGGTGCGTTTTTCATTCACACAGTTTCCTGATATGCATGCGCCCAGTCTAGAAAGCGAGCATAAGAAAGCCCTTATATGGACATGTTTAGACACGTTTTATGCAAATAATATAGCTGTGGCAAGCGCTCTGGATTCATTAACATTACAACGAAGATAAAAGCAAATTCAGCTGTGAATATGGCGGAAATTGTGTGAGAATTTTTCTGTGCACATAACTAGGTACAATAGGTATGAATTTATTACTTTTCTATGATCTAATGTAAAAGCTATTTAGGACATCACAGCTCTTTGGAAAATGCTATTATGATTAGTAATCGCTGAATTTTGAGGTCATTTTTTAATAATAAATGTTAAACCACTTTAATTGACTTTTATCCCAGGCAACAACTTTCCTCTAGCTATGCTTGTAGTTTCATATCATCTTTCTTCTCACAAATCAATATTTCATGTCCATTCATTTGGCGAATAATAAGGAAGATAATGTAGAGTCAGCATTATAACAAAAATAAACCTCTTCACCCTAACTTCACATAAACTTTTATATATAGGCCACTTTACTTACAGAGGAAATAAAGGCTGCACCAGTCTGTCGTGGTCATGGAGAGGAAGTAACCACAAAATGCAACGGCTGACTTAAAAGAAGGAGATTTTTTCCTGGGTCAACCTATATATTATAAATGTCCTCAAGTAGTACATTTTGGGGAAAATTCAGAAGGATTCAATTTGGTTAACTGAAATGCTGCCTTTTCAAGCTAATCCTTCATACAGAATACGAAGAAGAATCAAGAAAAGCATAGGGTGCCTACTTTGATCAGCAGTCTTGGTTTAAGAAGTATTTCATCTATTCATTTTTTATATAGAGATTTAAAAAATGAATTAAACAGTTGTAAGTCATGAACCAAATCTACCAGCTACAAGGTGGATCATAACATTTCAAACTTTGATTTGAAGAAAAAAAAAGAAAAAGTTTTTGAAAACTGGACAATAATGCAAATAAATCTGTGTACACATATATAATGTGTACATATATAATAGAAACAGTATATTTTATGTTTATTGCAAAATATTCATATACAAATATTTAAGTAGTTTGAGAGCGTAGGGAAACTGACTTTCATTTGCAGTGCAAAAAAACAACTTGTCCCTTTTAGACTTGCACTCTATTAATTTACTGCTTGTTCTCTTCAAAATAAAATAAAAATAACACTAGCTTTTCTAATCTTTTTCTATTCTATCTGTTTCTTTTTATTTATTATACAATAAACAAAAACAAAAAAGGCCTCTAACACTAGCTTGCTCTATTCTTTTTCTATTCTATCTGTTTTCTTTTTATTTATTATATCATTTGAAAAAAAACCTTGCTAAGTGTGCTGCGTTAAGCTAACTGAGACGCGATATAGCACTTGCATATCATTGCTCTTTTGTTGATTTTGATTGCTTTGGCTAAAAGCATCTGCTAAATATCTAAACGTAAATGTAAAGTTTTTGCTGCAATTTGCTTGTTTCAGTTCTCTGACTGGTGGAAATATCTGTGCAGAATCATGAATAAAGCAATTTTTCACTAGAAATTCCTGTGTTGGATGGTTATTTAAAAAATAAGTAAAAAATAATGTGGGCTGTTGACTTTAACAAAAGCATATACCATCGAATAACAACATTGAAAATCAGGTACCTATAGGGCCTATAGAGAAAATGAATGTGATTTTTACTTCTGGGACCCAACTGTTGCACTCTATTTGATAGAAAGATTCATTATCTCCTAACTGTAGGCGACTACAGTGTGTGTCTATGTAATGCACAGCAGTAAGACACATATCAATACACAGACACTCACCAGTCCCAGTAGGTTCCAGGGATGTGTGCGACTGAATTTGGAAAACACAGCAAGACATGTGCCCACCACTACAAAGACAATGTAAGAACTGAGGTACACCCAGATGTTTCTCTGAACCGCTACCTTGACTGTGTTTGAGAAGGTGAACACACAGACGACAGTGAAAGTGACTAGCAACTGAATTGTTACCACACTGAACACCTGCGTGGGTAGAGAGAGATTGGAAATGACAATGAGGACTAGCATTCAGAGCAATCATAATATTTACGATGGCATGCAAATCCCAGAAATGCTCACCTTTCTGATAAACGCCTTCCGAACAATATCATCCTCAAATGATGACACAAACATCTGAGGTTCCTCAGGTGGAAATACAGCTATCAAAGAAAAAAAATGTTATTACTGTGACGACATTCATGTCATTAGATGGTTGTTTTGGTTTTGTCGTAATTTTAAGTAAATGTTAGATCAGATGGATAATTGAGTGAAATATAACACCTGCTGGGTCTGGATTCGGTTCTTCTGCTTTGCTGATGCCGGTCTCTTCTGGCGGCAGGTTGGGTGGGATGAAGCTGACAGGAACGGGTTGAGGGTACATGACAGGCCCCGTAGGATAAGGAGGAGGCATGTATGGAGGTGGGGCATACATCGGTGCTGTTGCCGCATGGCTAGGGTCATTCTCAGGCACAGGTTTTTGGCTCTCGATATCTGTCATCCTAAACAAGATGTGGTTAGTTGAGATTGCATTGTCAGAATGTTTGGGGTGGACTTTTATGAGTCAAAGAAGAAGAAAAAAAAAAACATGTAGAAAAAGCATCACAGTACACAGGAAATGGTAAAGGGTCTGCAATGTTTGTTTGCTATTGTGTGGTTTGTTATAGTTCCATTATAGTTAACTTAAGACAGAAACACATTGAAAATGATCCTGATATACAGTATAAGATATACTGAGAAAACTAAATGTAAAAGTTTCCAGATTTATAAGATTAAAAAGGGAATACTAGGATAATAGTAACATTTTTTTTTTTTTACTCTTTAAAAGTAAAAGTATCTTTAATATTTTTAGTTTGGAAAAAGACTAGTTTTTTTTTTTTTTTTTTTTTATAAAGTGTTGCAAGCTTTAAGGCTGCATGTGCTAAACTGCACCACTTTAACACATTGTGTTTTACTGTTCACCTAAATCTATAGCATTGCAGTTCATTTGAATTAGAAATGCAGAGTGGATTACAAATGGGCCAAATCCTCAATTGGTTGACTGAAAGTTGATCAAAGAGACAAAGAGTGCAACATTCAGCGCTAAAAGCTGGCTTTTGTTCTCATGCCTAGTTCAGTTGATGTTATCACGTTATTTCTAAAGGGTTTACTGATTGGATTATAATCAGATCAAGTTTATTTTACAGATTAGTACTTTGTTTTCTTTTCTATTTAGAACAATCAATTTCTGCATGCACAAAAATAATACTGATATTCTATAATATAGTATTATATTATACATAACTAAACAAAACTTACCTTGATTCTTCTTACCCTCAGTGTGGTCTGGTGTGAAGTCTCTCAGATGTTTAATGCTTTTTGTTTCACACAGACTGAAGTAGGTTCTACATTCTCCTATTACATCATTTACAAAAACCCTCTTTGGACAATCTGTTGTGAAGTTGTTCACACAATTGCACACAAGTTCCTCAAGTAAAAGTTCACACCACTGGCTTCCCTTCTCAGTGCCCACTTTTTGAACTGTGACATTTTTACGACTCCACCATTAAATGACAATAATTCTAATATGCAATCTTCAAGCGGTTGCACTCTCGTATGACAAAAAAAATAAATCGGCAAATCCTAAAATCTTGACTAGACAGGCTTGTGTACATTTACAGATATAAAGCAACATGCTAGACTTTCTAGCACTTTCTTTTTCAACATGCTAGACTCACTAAAACAAGTTTCACAAATTCAACCACAAAAAAGTGCAACAAGAGCTGTTGAAATATAGGTTATTCAGGATTTTGACACTTCATGGCAAAACCCACTTAATTCAGGCACAAGTGCTTCCTTTTTAACAGAATTCAAAGTTTACACCATAAAACGAATATGAAATTAATGTGCCAGTGCATTACAAAATCAATGTATACACTATAGAGTCAAACTTTAAAAAAAAGGAAGTAAAGGAAACAGAACTTCCACAATCACGGTCAAATTAAAATTGAACCTTAAAGCAGTCAATTTACTTATTCACAACTAATGTCATACTGACATATTTCAATGTAACATATATGCATACACATGTAAAATGTAATACATTTCCATTAGCAAAGATGATCCAGAGCACAAAAACCATCACACTTAAGCATATTTATTGTAAAAAATACATATAAAAACCATTTTTCAGACATACAAAAGATTTAGGCATAGAAACAGCATCATGGACAAACAAAAGACAAAGCCATTTTGAAATGTGATACATATTTACACTTTAATAAATAAATACTCAATTGTTCTTTAGCAGAATGAAGGCAGATTGTCTGTCTTTGGGGATGTGAATATATGCAAATCATATTGACCTTAAGAACATTCCCAACTCATTCATATTTGACCGGTAACTGTCAAAACACAGGATCAAGCGGGTCAAGACCCTTAGCACTGAATAATTACAGAACTTGCTATGGTATTTATACTGTGTATATATATATATACTAATATTTCGAGAAAAAACAAACAAACACCACCTTTGGAGTTAGCTAAGCCCCAGGTTAGTATAGTAAATATTGATATTGAGGTATGGCACCACATAAGTTAAAGGGCAAAAGCTAACTTGGAGAGCTTAAAAGATTGTCAAAATACTCTGACAATACCTCCCCTCCACTCCACTCCACAATGCACTACACCGGACACAAAACATAAATGTAACTGTAAAAATGACTTTTGACTTTGACTCACACAGACACACCTGGCATTTCTCATGTTTTCAATTGGAAAGAACCGTCAGACTGTCCTGTAAAGGAAACACATTGTAATACTTTCAAAGTTAACCTCTCAGCTGGGAAAAGCAAAGTCTCCATTCAGAGGTCTTACCACTCAAAATATAAATCCTCGAGCTAAGGCAAAAAAAAAGTAACAGACCAAATAACCTCTACAAGACACAATAGAATAATGAACATGATAACACCCACAATCAGGAAATCCCATAAACCTCAAAACATGAAGTATTTACCCTGTGGAGGTCTGAGAAAAAAAAAGTACCTGTTCATCATATTTAATCTGTTCTTTCCAAGGGGGTCGATGACAGTGTCATAATTACCCATCAGCTGTTCTCAATCGCCATCCTCAGGCAAAGCGTGCACCATATGGCGTTTCTGTGCCTGACATACATCTCTGCACCGCAGATGGCCTCATTCAATGTAGAGGAGGCCTGGTGTAAAGAGTGTAAAGTGACTGGATTTCTCTAGGCTCCTACGTCTGAGACGCAGCGAGGCAATTTCACAAACCCTCCCCTTCAAAAGTAGTACATGCTGTCAGGTCATCTGCGTCAAAATCTTCTGCATTTGAGTACACACACTTCACTGCAACCAATAACATCCATTAAGCTAGCTAGAGGAAGTATCGCTCTGATCTGTTAACAATATACAGTTTTACAATTGAGTAAAAGCAATCAGATCAAGAGGTTAAAAGAGCCTGATGTGGTAATGAGAGGGAGTTTTGCCTCAATGATGGATAAAATCACTATTCATGGTAGTTTAAACCGAACAAATCTATTGGAAATTCCACTCTGTCTTTGAAATGTTCCTATAGTAACAAAAAGAGAAAAGGGTAAACAAAAAGATTATCCCCCAAAAATATAAAACATCATGCCTCATATGTAATTCCTGTGCAATATTTACGCATGTACAACTCCTCTGCGTTCATCCGGGATCTGCCCAACAAACTCTACAAAATCAAGTAGTTCATTCAAGCCAACGCAACCCCAGCAGGCTGCACAAACCAAACGCTAAGCCCGGCATAAATTACAGATCGCCACGTTTCCATGGTAAGAAGAACACCATCACTCTGGGAGATCAAGATGTCCACGCGGAGATACGATCCATGTGTAACTTCTCTCCATTTACATGTTTGTTTTACAAAGTTCTATTCAGTTTACCAGTTTCACTCTGAGCTTTAATGTAAAAAGTTAAGAGAGGAAAGGCAAGCAGAGCAAACCCGCCGTTCACGCAGGTGCTGTAGAGCAGAGAAAAGCCAAGTCTCAAGAGTCACATCAGTTAGTTAAAGCCAGGCTCACTCAGGGCCAGACCGATTAAGGTGACCACAAGTGATGATGCTTGTTATTTGTTTTTGTTCCTTTGTGTCTTTCTCTCAATCCTCTCATCAGAAAATATGCTCCTGCCAGGGGGTATTGTCTCCTAAAATTATGAAACAGAAAAAAATATGCACTTAAAATGTTAAGTGAAGAGGAATCTAAAAAGTTTTCATTCAATCTGAATGTAATGCAAATGGCTCCTCTGCAGTGAATGGGTGCCGTCAGAATGAGTGTTTAAATATTTGATAAAACATCACAATAATCCACACTACTCCAGTGAAGCTCAAAGCTGCATGTTTATAATAAACTGTTGCTTCTGACTAAAATGAGTACTCTATCTATAATATCACTTTCTCCTGAGAAAAAAGTTATCTTGTCTGAATCAGGAGAGAAAAAGGCACATATCAAGTACCGTTTACGGTCTTACAAACCCGCGTTTTGCTTCAAAAGACTGATTGACTGGAATCGTGTGAAATACTTGTGGATTAATGTAGTGTTTTTAATCAGCTGTTTCAACTCTCATTCTGACGGCACCCATTCACTGCAGAGGATCCATTGGGGAGTAAGTGATGTAATGCAAAATTTCTCCAAATCTGTTCTGAAGAAGAAAAACTCATCTACATCTTGGATGGCCTAAAGAGGAGTACATTTTCAGCAAATTTTAATTTTTAGGTGAACTATTTCTTTAAAGTAATTGTTCGCTAAAAAAGGTTCAAAAACTTGCATGCCTTTCTTTCCTCTGTGGAACACAAAAGATGTTTCTTTGAAATTATATTTTAATATCTGTACAATCAAAGTCAGTGGGGTCTAAGGTTATAAACAGATGAAACATTGTTCAAAATATCTTCTTTTCTGCAGAATAAAAAGTCATACAGGTTTGGAACAACAAAGGTGAATGACATGACATTAATAAATTGAATATATGTTTTACAAAGAAAACTACCTGAATGACCAAACTCACCTGAGTCAAAGTGTCATTGCACGTGAACACATGAATCAATCAAAAGGATGCTCAGGGCAGCACGGCTTCACTTTGCTCCATGTGTCAATGCAACTATTTAGAGAAATATCAGCCATTACATATTGGAAAGCATTTGTATAGCAAATCCTGAAGTTGTTTTTTTGGATAGTTGTGGTTACCTCTTATGGTAGACACACAAGCAGGCCAGTCGAGCGATGGTTTCCCCCTGTAGCAGGTCTTCAAGACAGATTGAACACTCTCCACTGTCCTTAGCTAGCACATCAGCTATTGGACAAGATATGATAAAATTAATATCTTACATATTAGCAGATGAAACAAAAACAAAAAAACAATAATAAAAACAAATGGGATGCATACTGTTATAAGGGAGAGGTGGAGAAGTCAGACAACTTAAAAGGTGGTCCTCGATTCGCCCTCCAGGGAATGGCTTGGTGCAGAAGGGACAACGAATAGCTGGAAAGGAGGGGAAAACTATTAAGCAAGTAGTCTAGCATTGTAAAATGGAGATGCAGAAAGGGATTTGTGATATGCACGCCAGTCACAGTAATAGACGGGTGAGTATGCACCCATGTGGCCCACTTTTCTGAACCCTCTGGCTGGACTACGGCCAAATGACCAATATAGTGTAAACAAATACACAGAGATCATCAAGTAAACTGGGTTTACCTTTGGTCTTTCGGTTTCAATCTATCATGGTTCATCCTGTCAGGAATGTTTGAAATGTCTATAAACCCCAAAGCCTATTTACGCCGCAAGCTCATTAGTCTCGTGCAGCCTTTTTTTTAATCACCTTCCCATGTTTTATTTGGGTTAAAACAAAATACTGAAAATTCACTCACATACTAGTCAGACTGGGTTTTGCCCATTTTATTATGTATATAAACTTTCAGTAACACCTTACAATAAGGTCCCATTAGTTAAAGCATTAACTATCAATAACAGCGAACAATACATTTGTTACAGTTTTTATTACTCTTTGATAACCTTAATGAATCTATTCATCGTTGGTTCATGTTAGGACCACTAATTAAAATAAACAGAATTTGATTCTAATAATATATGAATAATTGCTGAAGTTAACATTAACTAACATTAATAAATGCTTTAGGATATAACTGCTATTCCTTGTTAATGAATGCTAATAAAATGGAAGTGTTACCAAACTAGTTTTGAAAACAACTAGACTTTTGAAAACAAAATGAGATGAATATTAGAGACTTCACTTTCTTAGCACATTTTTTTTTTTTAGAGTAGAGTTTATGGAATAGAGCTGTCATTCTGCCTAATGTCTTTTGTGAAACTAATATAGATTTGAAACAACATAAGGAGAGTAAACAATGACAGAATTTTGATTTTTGGGTGAACTATCTCTTTGAATACCATGAAAAAGACCATATAGGATTATTTGGTTTATACTTAATGCATTATACATGTTTATACTTAATATATTATACATTTTTGGCTATTACTCACTGTGAACAATGCAGGTTTAAATGACACAACTGGAGTTGAACAGGGTGTAACGTCTGAAATGACTACTGAGGGACAGGAACGATGAGTCTTTCCACTTACCACCGTGGCGGTTGTTGACCCTGTAGAGGCCGATCCACGCCTCAGACACTGGCCGGGCGTGAGTGCCCCTCACCCGGGCGGACCTGGCTGTGACGCCGCCGGCGGAAGAATGGCGACCACCGGGCAAACGCTCCGAGAAAGTGCGCTGCGGTGCCCGGCCTATTTCCTCCGCGCTCACAGGGCCTCCCGGACTGCCATCCTCCTCGCGTTTCTCCTCGGCCCCGTTCTCGTCCGTCGGCGAGGCCTGGCTGCTCAGAGACGGGGACGTGTGGCTGTCGGCGGGGCTGCCGTTGCTGCTCGCCTGCTGCCCGGTGTCCGAGTCGCTACCCTCTTCCGACCGGCTGCGGTTCGTCTCCGAGTCATGGTCGAAGCTGCCGGAGAACTCCACCATGAGGCTAGTGGGCCTGGTGCTTCGGATTCGTCGACAGGACTCTCTCTTGATGCCATCTTTATCGAAAGCTGTCGCGGCAGCCTCCTCGTGTAAACGGCTCGATCTCGTTCCCATGTTCAACCGCGCTCCCTAATACCGATCGACCGATGACTGATCAGCGAACCCGATTGCTTCCGTCAAAGAGCCCTTAGGCCATATAACCATATGCCACATTTATTTCAAAGTCGTAAAGATAGCACTTTGATGTGTTGTGTTTTAATTTCTCTTTCAGTTATGACAACAGCCTACCGCATTTTCCTGGCAGTTTTGTCCTGTGGTCCCTGTTCAACGCACCATACCGGAAGTTGGCCTCTTTCCTTCTTCGTTCAACCGACCGTGTGACGTCACGCCCTAAATTAACTTTTTATCCAATCGTAGAGCAAACACATGAATGTTTGAAAAGTATGTGATTTTGTTTCGTAAAGATTAATTTTATGTTGGGTATCATTGGCCCAATAATTTAAAAAAAAAATTATAAATTTAAATTGAATCTAGTATATATATATATATATATATATATATATGTAGCCTACTAGATTAAATGTAAAATTTGGTATTTGTTCTTTATTCATTTATGTTTTTGTGATGCATTGGCAATGAAAACGTCACTATACAATCATTTCTTTATTCAAAGCGACGAAAGACTTAACCGTTTTTTTAATTAGCCAATTATTAATCTACATATATTAATCTGATATACAAAATCAGCAGGGGATCAAATAATTCCCTATAATGCACTGCACAGGAATCAACCACTGAGACATTTGTCTCAAAGAATATGACCAAATCTAAAACAAAAACAGTTAATTTAGCTATATAGAAAGTTAATGTTTGTGATGTTTTATCTTCTCACTTATTTGCAGATTAATCTGAAGCTTTTCTGAGTCAGCGATGCAAGTCCACACAATACAAGGGTCATGTTTGCTTTTACTGCATCATTAGGTTCGATCTTGCCCAAACTGTGCAAAATTCACATGCCCCATAAAATCATCAGCCATAGATAGCTATGAAGATGTCGGCAGCTCAAAAGATGCTCTTACTGCTTTGTGTTGGGGTCTCACTGGCACATGATTTCATTACACCAGAACAGTTGAAGAACATTGAGGAAAGGCTGAGAGCCACTGAGGAAACACTGAAAGAACTGAAGAGAGAGAATGAAGGTAAATATCTCGCAGTAATAGTTGCATGAGTTCTCAGCAACATGCATCTTATGTATTTTCTTTACAAGATTGATTGATTACATTGATCTGTTAAAACATTTCCATCCCAATACACCATGACAAAATTCTGCAATGTTCATTCTGAATAGCTCTAAGGATTTTTACAAAAGCATCAAGTGATACACTTGAATCTATCCAGGCAGAAAATAAAGGTAAATTAAAATAATAATTCTATAGTGTTATATTTAAAACCAACTGCAAAGATGACAAAAACAAAACAAGTCCAATTACCTTTTCACAGCCAAAAAGGTTGCCTTTTCTGCTGGATTTTTGGCATCTGGATCACAAAATTTTGGACCCTTTGAAACAAAAAGGGAAACTTTGGTGTACAAAAAAATCTTCACTAACACTGGAAATGCATATGACCCCAACACTGGTAACCCCTGCCATTCATATTTCTATATGATGTTAATTGTCCATTATGACTATGGATATTCAAGTAATAAAAGGCATTTCTTTGCAGTTACTAAATTCATATGTTTATGTATCTCACAGGTAAATTCACAGCACCAGTGAATGGAGTTTATTTCTTCAGATTTTATTCTCATGCTCACCCTTTTAACCAAATGGCAGTCAGTCTCCTTAAAAATGATCAGATCCAATGCTCTGTATTTCTTCTGAAGCCTGAGACCAATGCTAATGGCAGCAATGGTGTTGTTCTCTCACTGCAGAAGGGTGATGAAGTGTACACACAGCTGTGGGAGAACAGCTGGGTTTTTGACGATGAAAGCAGCTACACCAGTTTCAGCGGTTTTCTGCTTTTCCTCTCGTGAGTGTCCACAGAATCCAGAATTGGACATGACAAAAAGATTTTTATGCCACTTATGTTGTTATAATAATATTTGTGTGAAATTTGCCTCAAAGGAAGAGAACATTGTATGATCCTCAACTCTTCTTGAATTTTTAACATAATAGATAAACATGGATTTCAAATGAATATATCAGTATACAGTACTTTTTTCAGTATGCAACACATTTTTAACAACCACAAAAACTGTACATGTAATGACCAGTCAGTGTGTCATTTGTATTGGTTGCACTTCAGTAAAGGAATAATTTGCCTAAAAATGAAATGCCATCCAAGATATACAGTAGATGAGTTTGTTTTATCATTAGAACAGATTTGAAGAAATTTAGCATTACATCACTTGCTCACCAATGGATCCTCTGCCGTCAGAATGAGAGTCCAAACAGCTGATAAAAACATCAGAATGATCCACAAGATTCCAGTCAATGAATAAATGTTTTTTTTTTTTTTAACTTAAAACTGTTAATGAACTGTACCTGAATTTTTATGAAAGCAAACTAGAATATGTTTTTATGAGGCAAATCCAAATTGTTTTTTAAAGATTTCCTTTATTCCTTCTTAATTCAAACATTAGAGCAGTAACAATTCATAATCTGTTTCACAGTTCACACACCACATGCCACTCTGAATTACAGTTAATGTCATTCCACACACCATCTTTGTAAATAACTGTACAATCTTCTACTCCATCATAATTGTTCGGCTCTTTTTCCTTCCAGTTGGTGAAAGTTAATGGTTGGTCACTCATATCCACAAAATGCCCTTCTTTCTTTCTGTCTGTTGCACCAACATATACATAAGTAGACTCAAGGGCAGCTTGCATTGAAGTTAGCACTTTATTCTCATCTTCACTTCTTGGCAGGACAATTTTAGCCCCAGCGTCAGAGCAGAACTTCTGTGCCTTTTCAAAATCTCCCACCAGCCCATCAGACACGTAATATTTCTGGCCCGCTTTCCTGAACATGTGATATCCTAGGACTAAACATTTTCTTTATTTTTTAAAAAGCATTATCTTAAATATATATACACACATATAAACAAAACATGCATAGTGGAGTCATTGTTTATGTAGGAGAATTCTACCTTTCTCAACTACAGCGAGTCTGTCTGTTAGGTACTTGACATCTGATTGAAGCCGTGTTACTAATGCACTTTGAACACCAGTGCCTGTAAAAGCATAGCAGAGTGAAAATCACAAGCAAACACCAAGAAGTATATTTTTCTTGAACCTTATGTAACTACTGTATAAACTCAATTAAGATATGGTTAAAAGACAATAATTGATCACAGTCTAAATCAGGGGTGCCTAATCCTGCTCCTGGCGATCGACTGTCCTGCAATGTTCAACTCCAACTCTAATCAAACACACCTGCCTTTAATTTTCAAGTGACCCTGAAGACCTTAGTTGGAGCTGAACTTTGCAGGGCAGTCGATCGCCAGGAGCAGGATTGGGCACCCCTGGTCTAGATCTTCATTCACTATTTATCAACACCTTGCTTGAATAAATACATTTTTAAATATAAAAGTTTCAAATTAATCTCGTTTTTCTGTTTAATAATTAACTCATTTTAATAAATAATAATTCACTGTGTGTGTGTGCATTCATTTTACCTGAACCTGGATTCCCTTTGTGTCCTTGAGGGCCAGCAAGACCGGGTGGTCCTATTTTCCCTGGGGGTCCCTGTGCACCAACTCCTGTAGAGTGATGATTAAATCTCATTTCTCTGATCTGCGGTCAGCGTTATGTTCTAAAGCTACATCAAACTTGATCAAAATGACTTAACTCACCAACAACTAAACACACAAACCTGGATCTCCTTTTTCTCCTTTTGGTCCAGGAAACCCGTCTCTTCCATCTCTGCCAGGGCTGCCGTTGTGTCCAGGTGTGCCCGGCACCCCAGCATAAGCTGGACAACTACTTTCAGCTGCAGCTAGCAGCATGAACTCCATTAGGAGCAGCACAGCACAGATTTGATGCTTTAACAGCGCCATCTACTGTTCACTGTGGAAACAAGCAGGATTTCTGTTGCCGCAGTGTTGCATTCAGACGTCAGGGAATACGCACCCTTGAGTCCAAACAAAAATATTTTTTTTATCGTTTATAAAATTATTTTTTATAAACGATAAAATAACTTTAAAAATAACTTTCACTTCGTAAAAATGTAATTTCAATCTGATTATGACGATATTTAATAAAAACGAGGTTTTATATTAATATATTGAGTTCAAACAAGTTCACAACGGAAGGTAAGCAACAAGTCTAACGTTTTTTCTCACATTTTCAGTTATATATTGAATATTAAAAGGCATTCTGCCCAACAAATCAAAATAAAATATAATGAAACTCTAAAATACTGAAGCTGGACAACAACAAAACATCACTGGCATGTAGGGCTACTTCACTCTTTTGTTTCCTGCTTTTAAAAAAATCCTTACCAGAAGCATATGAATCTTACCAACAGATCCGGCCTGGCGACTAAAGCAGAACACGACTCCACAAACCCTTCACCAAATATCAGTGACGTGGTTACCCAGAGTTCAATGACAAAACAAAGAGAAACAAACACTGTATCATTTTACTAGTTTTTGTATATGTCAGTCACATATGTTGTCCTGTAATTTCTATGCAACTTTACACTGAAAAACGCATACTTTCGTGACCTAATAATAATCGAGGTCAATCAACTTATTACAGATGAAAGGTTACTTTTTCTGATAGGTGCTCAGTCTAATGCAAATGCACTGTTTGAACAACTGAAAGAACGCCAGGACATCAAATGTTTGAGCTCCTGAGAGAAACTTTTCTTACTAACCCGTTTAGCTATGTGTTATAGAAAATCCACTTTTGGACACACTGTAAGTTCTGTTTAAGTTGTGAAGGGCTCAATTCCTCTGCCTGACTGCTTACATTTGTGGTCATGGTTCATTATTATGTATCTTATCAGTATTTCGAATTGGTTTTGATCCTAAAGTGACACCTCTGTGAATAAAGAACTGTTTGTAGTTTCCATTAACTTTAACATTAAATTAATAATACAATTAACTGCGAAATCACAATATCAATATTATCACTTCTTATCTCGATTTGTGCAAAATATAGGGTATACGAACCATATTTAAATATACACTCCTTAAAAATATGGTCTGTACTGATTTTTTTGATGGTGTTTTCCTTGTATTGTCAATTACACTTTGTATTGTGTTGTGTTGTAGGGTTAAAGGAAACACCTGTAAACTTAACAGAAAGGCAGAAAATTATCAATACTTTTTCCGTTTGTCTACTTTTTTTTCTTATAGTGTAGAAGAAATTTGACGAATCCAAATATATCTAGATGTCCAAACACAAATTTGATGCGTTTTATACAAAACAACAAGATCCATTGTTTATATAAATGTTAATGATTGATTTTCTTAGGATAACCAGGAGTGAAGTTGTGGCTTTGCTTATGCAGAAGGCAAAGGCTAAAGTTATGATTGTAGTCAAACCATTTTTACTCATGTTATACTCATGTTAAATAAACAAATAAACTCATAATTGAAGTATGAAACTAAATAATTACTTTAAATGTTCTCCGAGATTTATTCAATTTGTAGTTCACACACCACGTGTCACTCTGAGTCACACTTAACGTCGTTCCATTCACCATCTGTGAAGATGGCAACACAGTCCTCATTTCCACGATAATCATTAGGTTCATTATTCTTCCATTTGGTAAAAGTTAGAGGTTGATTGTGCATATCTACAAATGTCCCCTCTATCTGTTTGTCTGTTGTTTTTCCACAACAATAAACTCTGAGGCAGTTACTATTTGTTTAGAAGTAACATACCTTTCTCTATTCCACTGAGTCTATCTGTTAGATGTTTGATATCTAATTGAAGTTTTGTAATTAAATTATTGTCAGCAGCAATGCCTGTGAAAAAATCACAAAACAGTGAAATTTCGTTCTTATGAAAATTAAGGAGTTTATGCAGTTGTGTATACACACACACACACACACACACACACACACACACACACACACACACATATATATATATATATATATATATATATATAAAATAATAAAAATATATAAATATAATATAATATGAATACATATATAATTTATATATTATATATGAAATGCATATATATATATATATATATATATATGTGTGTGTGTGTGTGTATGTATATTTGTATATGAAGAGTTCGTTTACAAAACAGATAACATATAACAAATAACATTTTTAACAATTCTCAAAAATCATGTTTTTCATTGTGCATTCCAATTAATCTCAATCAAACTGCAGTTGGGTTATTTTGACTAGATCAAAAATAACTTTAAAAAACAGCTAACTAACACAAAAAACACAATAAAAACATGATAACATAATAAAAAACATGATTTTTGAAAATTTGTAAAACAGAGTTATCTGTTTTTGCAAATAAACTTCATATATATATATATATATATATATATATATATATATATATATATATATGTATTATTATTATTGTAGTACAATGCATTTCAAATTTTAATAACAACAATATGTTTTTTATGGAAAGGAAAGGAAAGGAAAGGAAAGGAAAGGAAAGTACGTGACGTGACGCCAAGTATGGTGTCCCATACAGTCCCCCACTAGCATAAATTATGCAGTCGAGATTCCCACATTTGGGGAATTCGCAAGGGGTCAGCACGGCCGGAGTGCAATGGCTGAGCCTCGCCCTGGGGGAACCACCTTCTTGGTCATAGTGTCTCCCCTGCCAGGTAAGTATTTTATGTTCAAATGTATTTATTTTACCTCGTGGACCTGGACTTCCTTTCTGTCCTTTAGGTCCAACATCACCTGCTGGCCCTGCTGGTCCTTTTTTACCTGGGGGTCCCTGTGAACCAACTCCTGCAGAGTAAGATCTCATTTTAGCATTAGAACATGCAAATAAGAAAGCACAAACCTGGATCTCCTTTTTCCCCTTTTGGTCCAGGAAACCCGTCTCTTCCATCTCTGCCAGGGCTGCCGTTGTGTCCAGGTGTGCCCAGGTGTGCCCGGCACCCCAGCATAAGCTGGACAACTACTTTGAGCTACAGCTAGCAGCATGAACTCCATTAGGAGCAGCACAGCACAGCACAGATTTGATGCTTTAACAGCGCCATCTACTGTTCACTGTGGAAACTACAAGAATTCTGTTGCTGCAATGCTAAATCCGTTTCAGATCTGTTTATGGGTCTTATTTATGTTCTCTTGATTTATAGGCCTATGCGATTTGTGATGAAAAACCGTTTTTGGTTCCTGATAGGTGCCCCGTGTTTGTCTAATGCAAATTCACTATGTTTGAACAGTTAAAAAACGTCAGGACCTCAAACCTTGAGCTCCTGAGAGAAACATTTACCCACTAACATATTTAATACCATCTGTAGATTTTCATTCATTATATAATCAGCCTAGACACTTTCAGCTGGTGCACTTTGCAGTAAACCATCGGCATACTTGTTAGTATATTAATTAGTGTTAGTATATTGTTAGTATACATAATTAATTAGTGGTTGTGTATGTTGTGATTTTGTATCTTATCAGATTTTCAGTGTAATTAACAGTCATTACTCAAAAAATGTAATTACTGACTTGAGTTATCCTTTCAAAAGTAATATGTGACCCTGGACCACAAAACCAGTAACACGCCTATATTTGTAGCAATATAGCAATATATTGTAGCAATATATCGATTCTTCTTTTATGCCAAAAATCAGTAGAATATTAAGTAAAGATCCTGTTCCATGAAGATATTTTGTAAATTTCCTACCATAAATATATAAAAACGTAATTTTGGTTAGTAATATGCATTGCTAAGAACTTCATCTGGACTACTTTAAAGGCGATTTTCTCGATATTTATATTTATATTTATATTATATTTTTTGATTTTTTTTTTTTTTGCACCTTCAGATTCCGGATATTCAAACAATTGTTTCTCAGCCAAATATTGTCCTATCCTAACAAACCATACATCGATGGAAAGCTTATTTATTCAGCTTTCAGATGATGTATAAATCTCAATTTTAAATAAAATGACCCTTGTGACTGGTTATGTGGTCCAGGGTCACATATTATTACTTTACTTATTACTTTCTGGCAACAGTAATTAGTTACACGACTAGTTACATTCCTTTTTTCACTCCCCACATAAGTTGTAATTGCATATCATCCCCATAAAATTTTTCTAAAATGTTGCTAACAATATATTTCTGCCTCATCATTTGACCATAATCCACATTGAATCGCAGTCAGAAGTTATTACAAACACTCAGTGGTGATTGATAGTTACATTTGAGTAAAACTGCTGTATTATCCTCATTAACTGTCATGTGTATCATCTTTTCTCCCGGCAAAATCAATGTAATGGCAATATTTCCATCTGCTGAATGTAAGCTTTTCCATATTACAAGCTTGCCCGCTGCACTGGTGACTGTGCAAGTAGTGAAAATTCTGAAAATAAATCTAGGAATTATTGGATTGTTGGACTTCAGATCAGTAGGGGTTGAGGCATCAAAAGTCAAATCAAAATTAAAAGTAACAAGCTGTTTTATGGATGATAACTGTAATATTATTACTGAAATCTTATTAGTAATTAGTTAAACTACTAGTTACTGCAAAAGTAATATTATTACTGTAACTACAGCAGTTTATACAAAACAAAAACAACATCCAATGTTTGTCAAATCCTTCATTTTGTAAGGAGAGTTGCGAGTGAAGGGTTTGTTTATTCCATTCAGAAGTCAAAGGATATCAACATTTATTTTTTGACCGCAGGGTGTTTGTCAGTTTCCTAACTAAGAAAATACCTATACAGTGTGTAAAAAATGATATAAACAGCCTTATGTGCATATACAAATCTCACTAACAAAACAATTTAAGAGGTCACTTGGAAATATTGTAACCTTGGACATACTTTTGCAGGGCATAACCATTATAAACAAACAAATATGATAAAATCGCTGTCCTATCATTTCATTAGTTTCAGTTTTTCATTTCATCTAAAGTTCTGCAATGTAAGACTTGCAATGAAATAAAAGAGACACACTTTTTGATTCATGACAAATAATCATAAGAATGCATTTATTAATTAGTTCAAAAAAACATTTATAGCAAATTATTTATGCACTGTAATAGATTTTTTTTTGAAGGATATATTTTACTGTGTGATTTATACTGTTTATTCTGTGTGTACTGTTAATAGCATGTTATTGTTGCAGATATGTATACATCTTAATATTGTATACACACTATTTGATTTCTATTTCACATATGATGGGATGTAGACCATTACAACCAACATCATCCCAAAGGCCAGTGTCTGTTATAGTTCCACAGTCTTGTTGTCCCTTATAGTCGTCAGGCTGACCGGTATGCCAGCTGGTAAAAGTCAATTGCTTCCCCTCAGTGTCCTCAAACCGTCCCTCTATTTCTCTGTCTGTAGTTCTAATATATGGCTTCTTACTACCTAAACCACTGGATACTGATACTTTCAGTAATGCCTGATTTTCAGAAACAGTTCTTGGCAAAACTATTGTTCCACCAACGTCCTTACAGTACTGCATTCCTGTGTCAAAAGTTGCCTCAACACCATCAGTGATGTAGTATTTCTGTCCCACTTTTCTGAATGTATTAAAACTCACAACCTTCTCAATCATGACAATCTTGGCATTGAGTTGCTGCATCTCAGATTTTAGGGAGTCAGATATTCTTTCATGTCCAGGAGAGCCTGAAAATAGAATAATTGCATTTTGAAATTAGGTACATGTCTACATGAATAAACATAAATTATTGAATATAAATGATTTAGGCCTAAATTACAACTTCTTTGAAGTAGAAAAATCAATGTTTTCACATTTTCTGAATCTCTAATTTCCACATGAGGGACTTTGCTTAATACCTTGTGGACCTGAAGGCCCCCTTTCCCCCTTTTCTCCAGCTGGCCCAGGTGGTCCCGCTTTACCTGGTGGTCCCTAAACACTCACTCCTATAAGGTAGGAGAAAAATAGTTGAATCCACTACCTCAGACTCCCTCACTTTAGTTATTTCTCTCTCTCACACACAGACCTGGCTCTCCCTTCTCTCCTTTGGGTCCGATTGCTCCATCTTTACCATCTCTCCCATCTCTCCCAGGCAGACCGTTGTGTCCAGGAGTGCCAGGAACTCCACCATATGCAGGACAGTTCAGGTTCTGAGGTTCAGCTCCATCCAACAGCTGCAGTGCAAACTGAAGGAGCAGAAGAGCCTTGAGGAACAGTTTTAACAGCGCCATCTGGTGGTGCACAATGGGAAAACGTTAGAGATTTTTTATTTAATTAAAAATGCATCAGTTTGCATTTCCAGAACAGAAATCTGAACAATGCATGGGGGGAGGGGTTACAGAATTGACAGAAATCATAAACAATCACTCAAACAAACAAACAAACAGCATTTTTGTTTGCAGTTTGTCTTGTAATGACATATTCACTAGAACAGACAATGTATCAATTATAGTCAAATATATTTATTTATCTTGAGTTATGTGTATTAAGATTTTATGTTGGTTTTGGGTTTGCAATCCAGGTTTCTTTTTTAAAAAAAAGTCCTTATTTGTTTTTGTGTGAAGCCCTTCATACGTACAGATAACTGAACTGCATGTTATACTGAAGACTTTTAGCTACTATCTACTTTTTTATAAATTGTTCTGAAATGTGAGGAAATTATTCGATATTAAATTGTGTGGCAGGATAGAAAATGTAGAAAATGTTGTGAATGAATATTGATGAATCACAACAGTCTCTATCTACGCAGTTATACTCAACACCTCCGAACATTTCAGTGTAAATCAATCCAACAATTTTCCCCTTAAGTCAGCATGAAAATAGGAATACATCCTTTTAACCCAACTTCATTAGTCTCATGAGAATTTAGAGGAAAGGTGTGACTGCTAAAGGACTAAGCAGAAAATATTTGCCTCAGGACAAACCAAGTCTTTTATTTGAAAATCTTTAAAGCTTGCCCAAATGGGATTTTGGAAAAATCCTGATCAGTTTGTAATTCTTGACTAAAATTCATTTAATTCACTTTTATAATTATTCCATGGACAATAACTTCTATATAACTTCAATAACTTATTTCTAAAAGTTTCTTCGTGTGATCCATCTGAATATTATTGCACTAACACATTGTGCATGATTGCCATCCATTTTTATGTCTCTTTACTGTTTAAGTTCAAGCCACTTTAGTAGTTCACTGTTCATCTTTTTTTTTCTTTCTTCCATAGATTTCCTTCAATTTTCAAAAAACTGTTTTCAAAAAACATTTAGAAACTTACAGGTTTAATGCAGGAGTCCCGGTGACAGCCAATGCCTGTTGCTCAACAAGTCCACAAGAAAGAAGGGTTTTCTTTCTTTAAATCTGATGGGTTTGTTGTTGTGAATCTCAAATTCTGAAAAACTGATCTTCCTCTCAGGATGTACAGCCCACACCATGCGCACATGTAGGCCGTCCCAGCCTCCCATATATTGACACCCTGGTTAAATGGTTGTGTTGTACTATTTCTTCAAGAAATAGTGTGCACCAACTCAGGAGAATCAGGAGTGAAGTCACTGATTTGCTTATTTCATTTAAAAGCCAAAGGCTAATGACTGTTAGCCATCAGAACTATAGCATTTACCAATTGATAAAACATTTGTGTCTGATGTAGTGGTAAAAATGGAAAAAGTGTAGTGGTGTTACAGTTTGTTATTTTTTTATATAGTTTACAAATATAGTGTGTCTAAAGTGATATGATCAGCTATGTTCACTTACAAATCTCGCAAACAAAACAGTTCACTGGGAAATAACCTTGGCCATATTTTGTGCAGGGCATAGAACAAACATTATAAACAAACAAACATAAAAATAAAATGACTAGCCTATAAAATTTGATCTTCTGTCAGTTACACAATTAATGTCAGATTTGTAATGAAATAAAAGAGACACTCTATGATTCATGACTAATTGTCATAAGAAACTTTATTTATTAATTTGTAACAAAATTTATAGCAATTATTATTTGTATAATTTATATGCACTGTAGTTTTTGAAGGATTTGCTTGACAATGGGATTTAAACTGTGCACTGTTTATAGCATATTAATATTGCAGATGTGAATAATGATATACATTCTATTTATTGTCTATTTCGCACATAATAAAACGTATATCACCACAACTGCCATCATCCCAAAAGCCAGAGTCCTCTATAACACCACAGTCTTGTTGTCCCTTATAGTCATCAGGCTGACCAAGACCCCAGTTGGTAAAAGTCAGTTGCTTCCCCTCAGTGTCCACAAACTGTCCCTCTGTTTCTCTGTCTGTGACTCCAATATATGGCTTCTTACTGCTTAAACCACTGGACACTACTAATTTCAACAACGCTTCATTTTCTATAGAAGATCTGGGCAAAACCATTGTTCCACCAAAACCTTTGCAGTATTTTAATCCTTGACTAAAAGTCCCCTCAACACCATCAGTGAAGTAGTATTTCTGTCCAGCTTGCCTGAAGTGGCTGAAACTTGCAACTTTCTCAATCGTGGCAATCTTGGCTTTAAGTTGCTGGATCTCAGATTTCAGGGATTCAATAACACTTTCATTTCCTGGAGACCCTAAACATGGAAGAATTACTTTGTTTAGCTTGTATAATACACATTCAGACTTGTTCATGTACAGTTTTAGTCTCTGAAACACAACATTTCTAATAATAACTTAAAATGTTTAATAACTTGTGGACCTGAAGGCCCCCTTTCCCCCTTTTCTCCAGCTGGCCCAGGTGGTCCCGCTTTACCTGGTGGTCCCTGAACACTCACTCCTATAAGGTAGGAGCAGAACAGTTGAAAATAAGGTAGGAGTGAAATAATCCACAACCTCAGACTCCCTCACTTCAGTTATTTCTCTCTCCCACACACAGACCTGACTCTCCCTTCTCTCCTTTGGGTCCGATTGCTCCATCTTTACCATCTCTCCCATCTCTCCCATCTCTCCCAGGCAGACCGTTGTGTCCAGGAGTGCCAGGAACTCCACCATATGCAGGACAGTTCAGGTTCTGAGGTTCAGCTCCATCCAACAGCTGCAGTGCAAACTGAAGGAGCAGAAGAGCTCTGAAGAACAACTTTAACAGCGCCATCTGTGGTGAAAAAAAATAACTCCACAATTTGTAAATGACATTTTTTAGCTAGTTACTGTAACTAGTAGATATCTCAATACTTCTCTAATTAATTAATCAATCAGTACACCACAGAAGACACTGAAATTTTATGTTTAAATATGCAAATGGTGCATTATCTAATTAAAAAAGCACTGATTTGCATACATTTCCAAAACAGAAATGTGAACATTGGATGAAGCAAGATTATGAATATCTGTTTTATCACTCCATAAATCAGAAAATACTGCCAGAAGTCATGTTTTAGGAAAAAATCACCATGGTTTAGGAATAAATCAGGTGAATGTTATTGTCACGAATCTGGTCCATGCACTTCCGCTCCCTCACCACCAGAGGTCACCCGCTCATCACATGGACTCTTGCACTTCACCATCTAACTACATTTCCCATCATCCATTGCACAGATATCACAGCTGTCACCAATCACTCATTGCACTAATCACACGCACTATTTAAGCCTTGGACTTTCTCTGCCTCACTGCCGAGTATTGTATGCGTTTACCGCTCCCCTAGCCGTAGCTACTCTACAGAGCCCTTGTCAGTATCATAGTCTTGGATTACCTGTTCACCTGTGTTTGTTTTTTACCCGTGTTTCCTGGATTAACCCTTTCTGTGCCGTTCCGTGTTTCTTTTCAGTTCCTGTATTGTTCTGCGTTTTTCACTCCCCTAGTGTTAGCTGCGTTACGGAACTTGTGTTGTTTTCTAGTCTGTGTTCCTAGTGTTTACCCCTGTCTCCCTGTTCGGACTCTGATTATTTCCCTTGCCTGGATTATAGCTCGTGTACCTGGATTTTCTCTCTGCCTCGCCCCATTGGATACTGTTCGCCGATCGTCGACCCACGCTTGCCCTAGGTTTACTCTTTGTCTTGTCCCTGCCATACTTGTGTGCCATTGTTTCGACCCTGCCTGTATTTATGACCATGCCTTTAAATAAAAGCTTGCACATGGATCCGCACGTCTCACGTCTCGTCAGCCACGTTACAGTTATAAACAAACCTCCACCACATCTTTTAAACCCAACTTCATTAGTCTCATGAGAATATAATGGAAAGTATTTGTAAGGCTCCAGAATGGTGCAACTGCAAATGGAATAAACAGGAAATACTTACTTAGGCAGACAGACACAAGGTCCAGACAAAGTCTTTTCATTAGCAAAACAAGTTTGTAATTCTTGATTGCACTCTTAAAAAGAACATCCATGGAACCTTTCAAAGGTTCTATAGCCAAAAAAGGTTATTTAGATTTTTTAAATGTTCTTCAAAATGGTTCTTTTAGGAAATGTTCTTTTGCGAACCAAAAATGCTTCTTCTATGGCATCACTGCAAAAACACCCTTTTGGAACTTTTATTTTTAAAAGTGTGAAATTAACTTGTATATGCAATGCACAATAACTTTGAGTATTGATATGATCATTAAATTTTGTCATGTGGTCCATCTGGATACACATTAAATAGCATTGTGTGCTATTGCCATCCATTTCATATGTCTCTTTACTGGATAAGTTCAAGCCACTTTTGTGGTTCACTGTCCCTTTCTTTCGTAGATTTACTATCGATTTAGCAACTATTCTCAGCTCTTTTTAAATAACATTCAAATTCTTACCAGTTCAATGGAGAAGTCCAAGTGATGAAATGTCTGTTGCCCAACAAGTCCACAAGACTAAAATCACACAACTGACTGAAGAAAGGAGGGTCTTCTTGTTTTAAATGTTAGGGGCTTGTTGTTGTGAATTTCCTTTTCTGAAAAAAAAAGCTCTTTCTCTCAGATATACTTCCCACACAATGTGCAGTGGGCTTTTCAGGCTCAGAAAGCAACATGCCTGAAGACGCCTCCTTGGTAAATGGTTTACGATTATAATATGTGACCCTGGACCACAAAACCAGTCATAAATTGCATGGGTATATTTGTAGCAATAGCCAACAATATATTGTATAGGTCAAATTATGGGTTTTTCTTTTATGTCTAAAATCATTAGGATAAAGATTATGTTCCATGAAGATATTTTGTAAAAAAAAAAAAAATTAAAAACTTAATTTGGTCAACTTTAAAATATTTTTTCTCAATATTTAGATTTTTTGATTCCAGATTCCAGATTTTCAAATAGCCTAGTTGTATTTCAGCCAAATATTGTCCTATCCTAACAAACCATACATCAATGGAAAGCTTATTTATTCAGCTATTTCCCTTATGACTGGTTTTGTGGTCCATGGTCACATTTTGTTAAAGGAACCTTAAGTCTACTGGAATATTTAATTATATTTTGGTTCAAGTATGGTAAGTTCAACTAAATGTCCATCCCACACTAAAATGTTATGTAAAATGTAAAAATGTAAGCATCACGCAAGTTTGTAAATATGTAACACCTCTCCATCCATAATTGGTTCACTTTAAAAAAAAAGAAAAAGAAAAAAGGGCTACTGAATTCATTTGTTGTTCCAGTTTTCCTTCAAAACACATTGCATTTAAAGTCCTTTTCAAATAATGTTAAACTGCGTACCAGTTTAATAGAGGAGACCTGGTGAAAGTCGATAATCTTCAAAACTAAAACTGCTCATGTGAGTAAAGAAATAATTTTCTGTTTCTAAATATGATACGCCATTTCCACCAATCCTTATGCGTCTATATTCGGTTCATTACGGTAGTGACATACACATGACAGGTGAGGAAGTTGTCTAGTTTCACCCGTGATATGCAGTCAGCAGCTCACCGGTTTACTTCATTTTACACTAAAACCTGGTCACAAAGCATTAAAGGTGAATTATTGTCTTTATTTTGTTTAGCCACACCACTGAATGAATCATGTAGCACGTGATAATCCAAATATAGTGCATGCGTTTATTTACAGCAGCGTTGCTAGGAGATGTTCATGTCAATAATCAGTGTCAGACAGACAAGACTGTCTACTTGTGTGTCTGTTGTGTTTGTGCACATTTATGACCATAAGGAAGTGATTCTAAAAATGGAGAAAAGAGGGAGTGCTGATGAATCTGTCTTGTATGTATGTATGTGGCAATATAGAACAGACATTGCGAAGACAAAGACTGTTCTTCATTGATTATCAGCTAAGAGAGTGGACTTTGTCCCACACTCACCGTCACTTGGCGCGCCTCGATCGATCAAACTTTACAACTCATTCAGAAATCTAAAGAGCGTACGTGTTTAATTGGAAGGTAAGGCAAACGGCACAGGGAGAAGGTACTTCACTTAGCAGGCAGTTGAGAGGGGGAAATATACTAGTAAGACCAGTACGTAAAGAAGCTGGAATTAAATAAACGCAGTGAAAAGGAGTGGAGGCAGGCAGCTTGTTGGATTTTCCAGGTGTGTCTATAATACATGTGTTTGCATAAGACACACCCATGCTTGTCAGTCCTAGCTATTTTTGAGTACTGTACTGGATTGTTGTCACCTTTAAACAGAACATCTCACAGGATTGACAGTTTATGGTGTCGAGTGTTAAAATATATTATTATTAGTAGTAGTAGTATCATCATCATTATCACACATGTATTACATGCTGTGGATATTTTGTTTTTCTAATGTTGCTAGCTGCTAGGGCCTAATTAAAAAGAGGAAAATTATCTAAAATCCCAAACAGTTTCATTACAATTTGTCAGTTAGCACAATTATTTAAGATTATATGCAAAAACATAAAACTCATCAGAGCTTGTATGATCTTGTTGAACTCAAAAAGGTAAAACATGGAAAGAGGTGTTGTGATTTTAAAAAAGTGTGTGTGACCAGGATATAGTAGCAGTTTATCTTGAAACAGTGTATGTATTTTGCCATTTTTGCTTTCTGACAGGTGGTTTTAAGGAGGTTTCCTATTTAAATCTTAATTTGCAGGAAATTCTGTGGGACATTTTTTTGTGCCCTGTATCAAGAATCAGTTTGGTGCTTTTAGCTTTTGCAGTGTCTGTGGACAAAAACACAGTTTCCTGTTCTGTGTTTCTCTTTTCTTCAGCCAGACAGACATGAAGACTCTGGCTCCCCTTCAGACTGATCTGAAGGCGAACACAGATGCCAGACTACAGCGAAACTATAGAAGTCCAAGGCTGGAAAATCACTTTCTGGCTCAAGCGCCCTCAGTATTGTCTCAGCATCAGAACACATCTCCATCCTGGGCCAAGCAGACCTCCACCTCTTCATCATGTCCAGCACTCCAGCCAACCAGCCTGTCCTCCACCATGGCTGCCTCCTCTCTTCTGTCCTCCACCATGGCCGCCTCCTCTCTTCTGTCCTCCACAATGGCTGCCTCCTCTCTTCTGTCCTCCACCATGGCCGCCTCCTCTCTTCTGTCCTCCACAACGATGAGCTCACTATCCTCTTCCTCTTCTCTGCTGAGCACTAAGAATACCCTCCTAATGGAGTCTTCACTTCATCCTCCAGGCTCATCCTCTCTAACCTCCTCCTGTTCCCATAATCCTTTACTCTCTTACTCCAAAATGTCAACTCCCAGTGCCGCCCCACCTGTCTGCTCCTATTCGTCACCTTCAATGGAGAATAAAGTGGGCTCAAATGAAAAGAGAGAAGCTGAAGACATGCTTTTCTCACCTGAAGGGCTGCTGGGATCTACTGAGGAGCCTAGACAGGTATAGAGTGATTTCCTCTATTGTATTAGGGACTATTCCTCTATTATTATCCTCTATCTATTCCTCTATTATTGCTGTGTAAAACTGTATGTGAATTAATGTAGCATCTTTTTTTTAATTTATTTTTTTAATTTCGCCTCCACAAATTTTTTAGTTACATTACTTACATTTACTTATAAATAGCTTGCAAGGACTGGTATTTTCTTTGGGAAATGCAAATGTAGTTATTATATTATATTCTCTCTGTACATCTTAACAGGATGTCAGACATGAAAGCATTGAGGAGGATGACCAGATGCTGTCCTCTGAGATGGATCTGAATATGGACTTAGATAGAGAGGGTGAGCAGACTGTAGCTCTTCATGAGGAGTTTGGGGTGCTTGAAGCAAGCGAGGATGAGCATCTTGTGCAATTGAGGGACCGAAAGGTGAGTCGAGTGAACACAGTTCTGGGGTTTGTGTGAACCTAAATAATGGTTAATAATGCGCTAACCCTACTTATTTATTTTTAGCTTTGTTTATATGCATTCTTTGGTGATTATACACTGAACAGAATTATAAACGCAACACTTTTGTTTTTGCCCCCTTTTTTCATGAGCTGAACTCAAAGATCTAAGACTTTTTCTATGTACACAAAAGGCCTATTTCTCTCAAATATTGTTCACAAATCTGTCTAAATCTGTGTTAGTGAGCACTTCTCCTTTGCCGAGATAATCCATCCACCTCACCGGTGTGGCATATCAAGATGCCGATTAGACAGTATGATTATTGCACATGTGTGCCTTAGGCTGGCCACAATAAAAGGCCACTCTAAAATGTGCAGTTTTATCACACAGCACAATGCCACACATGTCGCAAGTTTTGAGGGAGCGTGCAATTGGCATGAATTGAATGTTAATTTCTCTAACATAAGCCATCTCCAAAGGCGTTTCAGAGAATTTGGCAGTACATCCAACCGGCCTCACAACCGCAGACCACGTGTAACCACACCAGCCCAGGACCTCCACATCCAGCATCTTCACCTCCAAGATCGTCTGAGACCAGCCACCCAGACAGCTACTGCAACAATCGGTTTGCATAACCAAAGAATTTCTGCACAAACTGTCAGAAACCGTCTCAGGGAAGCTCATTTGCATGCTCATCGTCCTCATCAGGGTCTCGGCCTGACTGCAGTTCGTCGTCATAACCGACTTGAGTGGGCAAATGCTCACATTCGATGGCGTCTGGCACTTTGGAGAGGTGTTCTCTTCACGGATGAATCCCGGTTTTCCCTGTACAGGGCAGATGGCAGACAGCATGTATGGCGTCGTGTTGGTGATTGGTTTGCTGATGTCAACGTTGTGGATCGAGTGGCCCATGGTGGCGGTGGGGTTATGGTATCGGCAGGCATATGTTATGGACAACGAACACAGGTGCATTTTATTGATGGCATTTTGAATGCACAGAGATACCGTGATGAGATCCTGAGGCCCATTTTACTGCCATTCATCCTCGACCATCCCCTCATGTTGCAGCATGATAATGCACGGCCCCATGTTTCAAGGATCTGTACACAATTCCTGGAAGCTGAAAACATCCCAGTTCTTGCATGGCCAGCATACTCACCGGACATGTCACCCATTGAGCATGTTTGGGATGCTCTGGATCGGCGTATACGACAGCGTGTTCCAGTTCCTGCCAATATCCAGCAACTTCGCACAGCCATTGAAGAGGAGTGGACCAACATTCCACAGGCCACAATCAACAACCTGATCAACTCTATGCGAAGGAGATGTGTTGCACTGCGTGAGGCAAATGGTGGTCACACCAGATCCTGACTGGTTTTCGGATCCCCCCCAAAATACAGTAAAACTGCACATTTTAGAGTGGCCTTTTATTGTGGCCAGCCTAAAGCCGGGCTCACACTGTGGGATTTTTTTAAAAGTCCTTTAGGATTGTACTTGTCAGACTGTACGAACATGATGATTATGTCACACTATGGGATCTCAGTTGTCATTAATGTCAGACTGTACGAAAGTCAAGACGAGTTAAAAACGGGTGCGCGCAAGAAAACTTGTCCGAAGTTTTACATTATCAACCCATACACGTCCAGTGACTGCGAACTGCATTCCACGCGGCACCGAAATGTTGGCTGTCATGAAAAGTATATGAACGGCGGCAATACCGGCATGTTTAAGAAGAATAGTGTATGTATTCATACACACGCACATGAAAACAGCGGCGCAACCAGTGTTTATATAAAAAAGAAACATATCAGATGAATTCCGTGAGCGGAGGACGGGAGCACCGGAGTTTATAGCTGATAGAATAATTCTCAAGCATTAATTCTGCTCATAGCTTGCCTTGAAAAACGGAGACAGTTTGATATTCGTCGCAGGGGTAGTCACACTGCAGGACTGTGCGCCAAATCTTCTGACACTGCCAGAATTTCGTCGGAGGTGAAATTTGATCGCAACAGCCATTAATCGGCTGTCGGTGAACATGTCAAACCAGCGATCAAAGACTACGGATTTTAGCCTAGGATCATAGGAATCTTTTAGGATTTTCAAAATTTGTCCCAGACGACCAAATCGTGGCCAAAATCGCACAGTGTGAGCCGGGCTTAAGACACACTTGCGCAATAATCATGCTGTCCAATCAGCATCTTGATATGCCACACCGGTGTGGTGAATGGATTATCTCGGCAAAGGAGAAGTGCTCACTAACACAGATTTAGACAGATTTGTGAACAATATTTGAGAGAAATAGGCCTTTTGTGTACATAGAAAAAGTCTTAGATCTTTGAGTTCAGCTCATGAAAAATGGGGGCAAAAACAAAAGCGTTGCATTTATAATTTTGTTCAGTGTATTTAGACAGTCGGCACACATGTTAAATCCAGTCTTTTATTTTTCCTTTATGCCCTATATCATAAAGGTGTGGATAATTCAGATTGTTTGGAATTTTCACAGTAACATTTGGGTAGTCTTAATTAACACGAATTGATTAATGAATAAGATTTATATATAATATTTTACAATATAATATTTGAAATCAGTCAACATTTCTTATGTGACAGTTCTTTTGTTTGTCCTTCAGAACAACCTGCTGAATATGGTGTGCTGCTCCCTTGTCAATAAGAGCTGTACCCCGGGCCAGAAGGACTGGGATAAGAAGAGGAGTGTGTGGGCCGTTATTAAGGTTCTGGCCACAGAGATTACCACAGAAGACCCTGAGTTTCTCCTAAAGGTTGGTGTTGTTTGTGTGAGTGTGTGTGGGAGTTATGTTATCAAGTGTTAACATGTATGGTTTGCATATTTGCATTGGTTTTAGGTTGCGGTCTATACTAGGCAAGAACTAAACATTCGTATCACAGCCAACTTCCTGCTGGCACTGGCGGCCCATCTGCCTGGTTCTAAGCCACACTTGAGAAGGTATTTTTGTGCTGCTGTACAGCTGCCATCTGATTGGCTGGAGGTGACAAGAATCTATAGCATGGTAAGTGTTCATATTAAATATCATTACTGCCCTTAAGAAATAAGGGCACCATATTTTTACTTGTACCATATTCATATACAGATTACTGTTTTAGCATGGTAGATGTTTAAATAAGGATTTTATTTTGCTCCTACTGTATTATTCTTGTTTTTCATGCCTTTTAAATGTTTTTGTGCAGTGTTTCAGTAAATCTTTACCCTCCTGCCTGAAAAAAGCTCTAGCGGATAAATTTAAGCAGTTCACTGAATATCAGCTGGCCAAATACAATACACGGAAGCATCGCTGCAAACACAACAAGAAACAAAAGAAAGGAGAGGTAATATGTCAAAAACACTTAATAAATAATATTATAGATCAAAATATATAGTGCTGTCAAACAAAGAAAAAAATTCTTAATTTCTGATTATTTCAAGACATTTTGAATCCCATATTTTCAGTGTTGCACACATCCTACCAACATACAATAATGAACATATTATCTCTTTCTAAATTTTTTGTCATTCCACATCACTTTTAAAATGCTTTTGTTTTCTTTCCCTCTTCTTTCAGAAAATCTCTGATGCACAGTGGAAAAAGTGGGGTGACCTTGTCAGAGTTGAGGACTCCATTCTCAAAAAATATGTGAGCTTTGTTGTGTTTAGTTTGATATTACATAACATTACAAATGACTATTGTACATCATGCCTTCTGAACATCTTATGATACAGTTGGAGAGCCAGAATCGTACTGCTAAGGATAAAAAACAGAGTGAATTCAGCCTCAAGAAGATGATAAAGCGCCTTCACATCAAAGAATCTGCAGAACATGTCATGGCCATTCTGGGAAAGAAGTTAGTTCTACAAGCTGGCATATACATTTTTGTCAAACATTTTTTATATTAACTGATTGCTCAGTCCAGTGTAACTTCCAGCCATGAGTCAGTATGTTTGTTGGCTGTTTTTCTATGCAGATACCCAAGTGATCTGAAGGCCTTCTCTCGCAGTGGTCTTAGTGGGGTTTGGGAGAGAGAGAGAGCTGGAAAGCGGATGAAACTTAAGCAGCCCGACACGTGGGAATGCAAACTAAGTCAGGAGGGAAACAAGGCTGCCACCTGGGAGAAACTCATCGGTGTGAATGAGGGACATGCACTGGGTCCATAATTGGCTTAATTCTACTCAAACTTAAGTCTATGTTTTCTTGTGATTGCAGATGGAAAGTCTCTTCCTTTTATGGCAATGCTGAGGAACCTGAGGAACATGATCTCTGTGGGCATCAGTGAGAAACATCATACTAAGATCCTCAACAGACTGACCACGAAGGTGAGCATTTCTTAGTTCAGTCGTTTGCATACTGAAACTTATGTAACACGATGAAGTAATTTACGGGTTTGTGGTGTTTAATCTTACAGAATGCTGTAATCCAGAGCAGGCAGTTTCCTTTCCGTTTCCTGTCTGCATATAAAGTCATTTTAGAGCTCAGTAAATTTGGTAAGTTTATGTATGAAGGATGTACCTGGATCAACATGTTTGTCAACCAATCAGATTGTAGGGTTAGGTTTTCAGGTTGATGTTGGGGCTTCAACAAACAGTTTCAAGTTATAATTTTCCTTAATTTTAGAGGTCAGTAAAGGTTAGGGTTAGGACTTAACCTTAGCAGGAAAAAGATAATGATTCAGAAACTTGTCCTCCTTGGCAAAATCATATTGACAGTTTGGCTATATGTGATGAAATGTAAAGTATACACTGCCATTCAAAGGTTTGGTGTCAGTATTTTTATTTTTTTTAATAAGAAATTCATACTTTGTTTCAGCAAGGCTGTATTGAATTGGACAGAATTGACAGCAAAGACATTTATAATGTTACAAAAGATTTCTATTTCAAATAAACGCTGTTTTTAACACAATATTCATCAAAGAATCCTGAAAAAATCCACAAGTTTCCACAATTATAAAATTCCACAAAATAATTTTACCAATAAATGCAGCTTTGCAACTTCTTACAGACGCCAAACCTTTGAACATCGGTGTACAATTATTGAAGTCCTCATGAAAGACTTTTTGAGAATTTTAGTGTTTTAATCTACAAAACATTGGATCCCGCTGGATGTCAATGAATCCATATTAATCTAAACGAGAGAGCTCATTCCCCCAGTGTCTTCAATAGATGTGCACCTGAGGAAGTTTGAGTAACATGTTCTCCCCCTTTCAGCTGGTGGGCCTGCGGTCGAGGTGCCAAGCTCCAGGGAGGTCCTTCAAGGGGTTCTTAAGAAATTGCCAAAGAGCCAACGATACCAACAATACAGCTGGGAAACAACAGCACGCAAGAGACTGAGGAATACAATGAGAGTTCCCTTCGTCTACCGCTTATTCAATATCAAACGCAATCTCCTGAAAAAAGCAAAGTGTGTATTGCTGAATATTTAGCTTAATATTAAAGAAAACCTTTACATAGTATTATCTTTTTATTTCAAAATATATTAATAAATAAGTTTAGTTCATTTTACCCCTGCATTGACATGTTTTTTGTGATGTAATTTGTTAGTCAGAGGCTGTACACTCAGGAGATTCTGAACAAGTACAGCTGTGCTTTGGAGAAAGCTGTGCAGATCTCCTGCAAGTACAACATCCCGCCTCTCCCTGGACGCACTCTTGTGATGTGTAATGCGAATTTTTCAGAGGATCGGGACTGGAGTGGCGCTGATGATGTCTGCTTGCCCCCTGAAAGCACTGAAGACATTGACGAGAATAAACTCTCAGCATCGGTCAGATATATGAGCATCTTATTGTTTCAATTATTAGCACAGTACAGTTGTACTGTTATGTATTTTTCAGAGTAACTGTGGATTCATATTTTTGTTACATGTTGTATAAGTGATTACATTTAATTTGTTATGAGATTATGCTACAAGTATAAATGAAACACATTGTGAACTATATATTCTGCAGGTACAGGAAGCTGCAATGCTTTTATGCATGATGATTAACTACTGTAGCGAAGATTCCCAAGTCATGCTGTTTTGCTACAAAGGCCTCCAGGAGGTCAAGATGAAGTCTGATGTCCTTTTGGATAATGTGAGACAAGCAATGAAGCAAGTGAAGGTAAGAATTTCCCTTTTATTGTGAATATACACTTATAAATCAAATGTACCTTTTTTCCATTTTTTCTGTTTAGAAATAATATACAGTATTTACAAAAAAAAAACCTTAAATAAAAATAAAACAATAATATAACAAATTAAATGAAACCATAAAAATGTATGATAAGCTACTATGAAATAAAATCAGTCATTTAAAATGCTACAAGTGAAGATAGACACCACAACATTGTAATATAAAGTGGAAAAATGGATATTCATTTTGAGATTCACTAAAGATTGCTTTTAACAGTGTTATTAAATTATTAGTGTTTTAATCTAAATGCAAAAAGGTTACATATCCAATCTTGTACTATAATGCTGTTTGATGTTCTAAGTCGCTTTGGATAAAAGCGTCTGCAAAATGACTAAATGTAAATTATTTTTGGATGGCGTCACAGCTTTTTGTGTTTTATCCTCTCTGTCTCTGTCCCTCTTTCTCTTAGGATTTGAATGACTACGATGTACAGTCTGAATGCATATCTCCCACTACATTTTTCACCAAGCTAACTGAAGAGAAGACTAAGGTGTGAGGCCCTTTTGTATTTATAGTTTTCCCAGGATACATTAAAATTATTTTGCATTTGACATGTCTGTTAAAACGTCTCCCCCCACAGCTGGATCGTATAGTTGTGTTTGAAAATTTCACCTGCAGAAATTTAATGGCGGATATCAATAACTATCGCCAAGATACCAACCGTGATGCTGTCGTGATAGATGTGCTGCTCGGAAAAATGTATGTTTTGTAAACCGTGTTTCTTCATTTGCCATAATTGAAATTTTATATCTTTTCATAAAAATTTCAGCTGCTTGGAGCAGAAATGTGATCAGAATTGTTGTTGCTACAAATAAATCATTTACTGTTTGTTTTGAACAGATCTCCAATGTATACTTCGAAATACAAACTGAGCTCCAACACTGTAGAGCTTTGGGGGTTTAGCGAGCAGATCCTGAAGTAAGATCTTTAGCTGAAACATTAGCTGTTCTACTCGATATATGTTCTTTCTGTTGAAATACTTTATGCTGATTTTCTTGTGAAAAAAACATAGTCATCACAGGATCTACCAAATATTCACAAGGTTCACTGACATTTAAAAAGCTGGGGTTGGTCAAATTCATGCTCACAGAGGCAGCATTTATTTGCTCAAAAACAAATGTTGTGAATTATTATCACAATTTAAATGCACATTTAAAATGTATTTTCAGATGTTCATTTATATTTGTTCTGTGGTTGTAGGTTTGTCTCAGAGAGAGGCTCCTCGAGGATGTTGCAGCATGTGGAGCACATGGACAGAGTCTATAACATCCCGCCACCACAGGGGCGCAAAACTGAACCTGAGAGAGCTGCTGATGTCATCTCACTGCCGGCAACACCAAAGTTCAGGTATAACCATAAAAAAATCCATAATTTACTTCATCAGTCACTTTATGTTGGGTGGTTGTGGTCCAGCATATATTCCAGTGGAGACCAGACAGGTCATTAGCATACTGGAAATGAAATACTAAATAAAACCTGTCTTCATCAGTTCTCTTTTCTCTCTTTTCATAGATGGAAGGGTGTGCGAGTGTTCATCTCTTCTACGTTCAGGGACATGCATGCGGAGAGGGATGTTCTTGTGCGTAGCGTGTTTCCCGAGCTCAGGAGACGAGCCGCTCCACACTACCTCCACCTGCAGGAAGTGGAGCTGCGCTGGGGCGTCACAGAGGAGGAGTCTAACCGTGCTGTGGAGCTCTGTCTGTCAGAGGTCTGCCGCAGCCAGCTGCTGCTCGGGATTCTGGGAGAGAGATACGGCCTTGTGCCGCCCCGCCCCACCCTACCTGAGCTTCCTCAATACAGCTGGGTAATTACATTCATTTGTCTGATAGATGCTTTATTAAAAGTGTGATACAAGTTATTAGTCACATGCAATCTTGCTGCACAGCATTAAGTTCTACTATATTTCATGTTTTCAAAAGAGAGCTCAAAGGATACCCATTTTTTAAATTCATGTCAACAGTAAGCATTTTGTAGAAAGATAGAGACCTGTCTGAAAAAAACAAAAACACTCACTTTGTCCTAACAACAGTGATTTTTGGATTTATACGCTCATAAGTCATGATTCTTCAGTGATGTCACATCTGTAACATTTTAAAGGTTAAGTTTATATCATATAAAAATTATTAACACAATTAATTAGAAACATTCTGTGCAAAGCCAAATTATGTCCATTCTAATAATGATCAACATCTCATCTCCCTTCTTCACTCTGCCAGCTGAACTCTGCGCCTGATGGGTTATCCGTCACTGAAATGGAGATTCGACAGTTTCAAGCTCTGTATCCAGACTCTGCTCAGAGCCGCATGTTCTTCTACTTCAGATCGCCTCGTCTCGCCAGGTATACATTCATTTATTATCTGCTAACTGGATTTATTTTGTAGTTGACAGACGGCAGCCTAGGAATTAAATCATGCAAAACACAATATCAACTGCAAGCTGATGTTTCTGAGGCTCTGTGATTTACAGTAGATACAGTACGTACATTTTGTGTGTTTGTATGTTTAGTTCGGTGCCAGTGGCATGGAGGACAGACTTTGTGGCAGAATCCAAAGAAGCTGAAGCTAAAATGAACCGCTTGAAAACATGGATCCAGAACAACGACTTCAAAGTGACAGAAAAGTGAGTTCAGTACATTTGTTTTGCCAGCACAGTGAGTGTTTATGTATTTATTTTTGCACTGCTTCATATTCTCGTAGTTATCCCTGTGAATGGGGCGGTGTGGTGGATGGAAAGCCCTATCTGAAGGGCCTGGAGGACTTCGGGAGGGCGGCGCTGGAGGATATCTGGGAAACCATACAGCAGCTCTTTGTGGAGGTCAGACTATGATCAAAACACATGAAAAGAACTGTTTTCGTTTTGTTTTTAAGGGCGACTCAGTGATTGTTTGAAACATCAATACATCAATTAAAAGATAAATAATCTAAACAATGAATAAGGATGATGTGGATAAATATGAGTCTGTCAGTAGCTTAAATATCCCCTAACATTTCTTTATTACTTAGTGAAGTCTCCTCCTCTCCAAAATTTATTTTCTTGTTTTGTAGGAGACGGATGAAGATGTGGACTCAGAGATTAAGGAACAGGAAGTGCATCAGGATGCCCAACAGCGGCAGTTTCACGGCAGGGCAAAGCTTATTTCTATGGCAACAGCAAAAGTTCAAGAATGTCAGCAAAAAGGAGGAATTCTGATGGTTGAGGGAAATCCTGGAGAGGGCAAAACTGTGTTCATGGTAACTATACACTGTATGAATAAACATTGTTCTTGATATATTAATGTTAATCTGAATATCTCTCTGTCTTCTGTTTTATTAAGGCTGCCCTGGCCCAGGCACTCAAAACCTCTGTCAAAAACAAGAAAGCCCCTCTGTGTGATGTCATATCCTACTCCACAGATGCTAGCCAGTCAGCTTGCAGTGTTGAGCAGCTTCTTCACTGTCTTGTTCAATGGCTGAGGAAGAGAAAAGACGATGTGGAGTTGCTTCTAAACACATCATATAAGTAAGGAAGTATCTGATGAAACATGCATCATCATTTCAGAAAACTCATTTCATAATTATTGTCTTGTTGCACTACAGAGACTTGTTGTCTGAGTTCTACTTGAACTTGAATGACCGGAACAAAGAGCCACTTGCATTGCTTGTTGATGGGGCGGACCGTATCCATGACGGTCGAGGTCAAAGGGTGTCAGAATGGATCCCACAGCACATCCCTAAAGTAAGAAAAACACATTCACACTTACTCTAAATAAGTGGATTTAAAATGATGAAACTTTCTAATCAACCTGTCACTGTGTTCATTGTCCTCTCAGGGTGTCTGTTTGGTTCTGAGTGTTACTTCAGAATCATCCCTACAAAACACTATTAGCACAAGGAAAGGTACTGTGTCATTTCCACTGGGACAATTATCTTTACCTGACAAGAAGGAGATTGTGCAGAAGCAGCTTGTTGAGTTTGGAAAGAAACTGAGTGATTCTGCTTTCAATAATCAGGTGAACCTCCCTTTTGTTGTTGGAGTAATTTAAGAAGAAACTGACACCTTTTGGCATATCTAGTACATTTATCATTGTGTTCCCCTGTAGCTTCAGACACTGCTGATGAAGAAAGGCTCTGTGAGTCCACTCTACCTCCGTTTGGCCTGTGAGGAGCTTAAGAATTATGCCTCCTTTGAGAAGGTATATTTTTTTTAAATGTGTTTCTTAGTTATCCACATAATGTTATCATACAAAAGAAGTGTGAAGTTGAACATAATATTCATGGTGGAATTTGTCATTTAGATGAAGGACAGTCTCCAGTCTCTTCCTCAGTCTCTTGGTGAGCTGGTGCAGCACAGTCTGCTGAGGCTGCAGAATCAATATTGCAGAGCAGGACTGGGATGGGCATTAGCTACTCTTGCCATCAGCTCCACTGGTACAAGATATAGTGTTTATCGCTCTGCAAGAACTTATGTAATTTGATGCTCTATTACAGTGTTTTGTTAATTCTTTAAATTAGGCTCTACAGGTGTCCATTTTTTGCATATTTTTTAAATAAACAAATTAATTTATTTAATGCATTGAATATATTAAGGAATCTGCACACA
Organism: Onychostoma macrolepis; assembly: GCF_012432095.1. Lineage (NCBI taxonomy): Eukaryota > Metazoa > Chordata > Actinopteri > Cypriniformes > Cyprinidae > Onychostoma > Onychostoma macrolepis. Next base: position 24,331,963 of record NC_081156.1, read on the forward strand.
GAATTCAATATATATATATATATTTATTTATTTATTTACATTTTCTGTTTTATGTATTTGTTTTTATTTTGTAAATTTTATTTATACATATATAAGATTTTGCATAACATTTTAATTTATTTTTAATTGGATGTATTGACGATAAATGTTTCTCTAATCAGTAATCTGTTTCTTTCACAGGACTGCGGGAGAGTTCTCTTTACACTGTACTGAACATGTGCAATGATTTAAACTCCAGAGGTGGTCTGGTGACATGGCAGGAAATTCTTCATATAGCGAGGCATCCAGAGAGCCGTGTTCCCATGGCAGTATTCTCTCAGCTGGCACGAACTTTGCACAGGTACAGCCCGGTGAAATATATGGACATAAGAAGTAACTACTGTTGCTTATAATAATTTGTTTGGTCATTCTTCTAATGCAGCCTAATTGGACCGTCCCATGGTCAGGGCTCAGATGACCTCCTGATTTTGACCCATCCAGAGGTGAAGTCAGCCTTTGAACATCTGTATCTGTCTACTGAGGAGAGTAGAACCAGAAGTCATCTGATAATTGCAGGTAAAACAAGATACATGTCAATCGTGATGCATTTTGTGTTTTATCTGGGGTACAGTAAAAAAAATAAAAATATTTTGGTGAAGGAAATTATTTTTTTTCTGCAGCAAGTATGTATTAAATTGAAATATTGTTCTTTTATATTGTTACAAAAGAATTTTATTTAAAATAACTGCTGTACTTTCTATTTATCAGATAATTCCAAATCATGTTAGAATAATTTTTAAGGATCATGTGGCACTGACGACTGGAGTAACGGCTGCTTTTGGCAGCTTTGCATCACAGGAATAAATTACATTTTAAAATATACAAAATAGAAAACAGTTATTTTAAATTACAATAATATTTCACAATACTGTATTTCTGTATTTTTGATCCAATAAATGCTGCATTGGTGAGCATAAGAGAATTCTTCCAAAAAAATCTTACCAACCCCAAACTTTTTTTTTTCCCAGCTCACCTTTGGGTGCAGTCAAATCCTCAGGGGAAGGACACATTTCTTCACTCTGATGCTGATATTCTGTCTCAACTCCCTGCGCACCTGGTCAGTGTCCTCCTGCTCTCCTCTTTGATCTTTCAGCTTCAGTGAGCAATATGAGGTTACAAAACTCATAAGAGATGTCTATTCTCTCTCTTTACTCAGATGGGCAGTAATCAGTGGGAGCCTTTGTGTTTTCTGCTGTCCAGTTACTACTTCCTCTATGCTAATGTGCGGCATGGACTTCTTCATCAACTTCTGGAGACCTACATTTTGTTTGGTAAGAGAGCTTTAAAACTTCAGATTTTTAGCAGTAGTATGTTTCTTCATATATAACAGGTTATTATATTGATTTGTTTTTCCTTTTATCCATTAAGGCCAAAAATACGAGACCCATCAGGTGCAATCCAAAACATCAGCAGGTATTTTACATGTCTATAGTTGTATTTTTATAAAAATCAAACTACTTGGACTTAAAATAGTTTCATGTTCGTGATGTGTCCTTAATGAGTGGGAATATGTACTGAAATTACAAATGATAATTTCTGTGTTAAACTTATACCAAATTCATGTGTGTTTTTCAGATAACATGAAGGACTTTGAGGACTGTCTCAGTTTTCTGAAGCGCCACAGTCGTCTCTTCTCCCAGTGGCCTGCACTCTTTGTACAAACAGCTCTTAATGAACCTTAGTGACAGCTCTGCCCATTTGTGGGCAGAAAGCATGACGAGAAATGGAGGAGTGCAGGCTGTAAAATGGCTAAACGGCACAGATACAGCACAAAAAGAAGTCAGGTATTATTATTGGTTCTTAATAATGGCATATTATTATATTCCAAGTTTAAACAGTCAGTTATAAGTCCACATTAATAGTTTGTGGTTTAGGGGCTCACCTATAAAATGTTTAATTTAGATTTAATTTAATAATTTAATTTCAGACTTGGACACCACTATGAACAAAGGTTATTTATCTAGAATTTTTGTGTTTTAATATTGTTTTTTTTCTCCTCAGTGAGCTGGTTTCCACCTTCCACTCTGAGCCGAGTTGTGTGGTGGTGAGTCCTGATGGAAAACTTGTAGTAGTTGGAACTGGAGAGGGAACAATTCACTTCCTGCATACAGAGACTGGACAGGTGGCAGTTCTAAACCAAAATAAACATAACATTTTCTATGATTTTTGACATTAAGATAATTCAGTGGACATCAAAATTGGCTTTTTTCATTTATATTTTGCATACAGGAAGTGAAGTCATTGATGAGCACTGGTGATGGGATTTCTGGGTGCGTCTTCCTTGGGGAGGAGCTTCTGGCGACAACCTCATTTGATGGGCAGGTGGAGGTGTGGGATGTTGCGAGTGGTTGCAGGTTGTTATTTTTTTTTCTGACTCTAATGCACAATTTACTTACTCAAAAATGAATGAAAGATGACTAACCTGTGAACCTAACCTGACTAACCTACTTTTGTAACTTTAAGAACTGGCCACGTGAATGCTCACTCCAACAAGATCACAGGATGTGATGTCAGTCCAGACAAAAAACTCTTTGCTACTGTCTCACTAGACTTAAACTTGAAGGTAAAAACCAAGAAAAAAATCAATTTAATTTTGAACTACACTGTTTAGAAGTATTCATCATTTATGTGGCTGTACTCAGGTGTGGTCAGCGCAGAAGAGCACAGAAGTGGCCTCTCTCATGAATCCCTCCCCTCTGAACTGTGTGAACTTTGACCTCGAGGGTCAGCTCGTGGCAGTGGGATGCTGGGATGGAGCTGTTCGTTTGTGGAGCTGGCTTGAACAGAAAAACGTTACGGTGAGGAAATGACTCCAAAGATGCAGTACGCTATTATGCCTTATATACTAAAACTTATCATTTCTCTTCTATTTAGACTCTGTTAGGTCATCAGAGTTCAGTGCGGAGTCTGTCTTTCTCTCCCTGCTCCTCCATATTGTGCTCAGGCTGTCTGTCAGGAGAAGTGCGGCTCTGGTCAGTGACGGCAGCTGCTTGTGTGGGCAGTTATCATGCTCACCACGGCTCCACGCAGTCACTAAACTTCCTGCAGGGAGGAAACCTCTTGCTGAGCGCTGGACACGACAGTGTGGTGAGGAATATGATCTGATAATCTTCAGTTCTTAGATTTTATTACAGTGATTCACTCTGCCATGCATCCTAAAACACTCGGTATTGATTGAGTACTTTTTTGTCGTCTAGGTTCATGTGTGGTCTGGTGGTCTTGGAAAACTGTCGCTGTACTGGGAGAAGAAAAGGTACTTTCATGTTCTTAAATAGAATTGTAGTATTTTTATTATTTATGAATATTAAATTTTGCAATGAATTCAGCCTGAACTGCTTGACTTACATACTGCAAACAGATTTTTTTACATTATTTCTACCTCTGTTGGTCTTTGTAACATATTATTGATAAAAGTGCAAGCAAAAATATTGATTAATCAGCATGTCAAGTGATTAGACTACAATTTCTACTCGATTGACAGCCCCAATAATACTATATGTAATTTATTTATTATTAAGTTTTTTTTAAAATATATATTTAAAATGTGAAAATCTCCCATCAATGTCATTGGTCTTCTCACATATAGCAGTCTTTAAACTGCAAAGACAGCTCTGGTTTATTTCATTTTTGCAGAACCAAAGCTTACTATTCTTTTACCGCCTTGTAAGCACAGGAGGCATCTTTCAGGACATCCAAATAATTTTAGTTGAGTACCTTTACAGATGATGTTATTTAATCATTATTTGCAGATACCAACACTGCAACAGCAAAAGCGCACCAGACGTGGAAATGAAGATGAAACTAATGCTCTGTGTGTGGCTGTAGCCAGTGGATATGCTGCTGTGGGTTACCATGGAAATGGTATCAAAATGTTCAATTTGAAATCAGGTATTTAAACATTTACATCCAACATGCTCATGTCAACCTGAGTACTCACATTCTCAAACTGCTTATCAATCAGTAATTATAGAGCAGGAGCAGAACTGAAATGCTTTGTGCTGTAGGAGAGAAGGTTTGGTCCAGTGAGGACCTCCCGGTGTCCATGCTCTGCCTCATGTGGATGGAGGCCAAAGAAACAGAGCTGCTGCTGTCGGGGGGCATGGATCACCGTCTCAGGGTCTGGGAAAGGCAAGGAGAAAATCCAGAAAACCTTGTGTTGATGGGATCTTTTGGCGTGCAGAAGGGACCTATTCTCGCCTTGGCTCAAAACTCCACCTGCGTAGCTTCTGCATCTGGTCAGTGTACACAAAATTTTTGCAAACTCACTATAGCCTATTTGTGTTTGCATTCTTTTTGCAATCTTTGCAATCATGTTTTAATTTCATTTATTTTATATTTTATTTTATATCTGCTAAATGCATAAGTATTTTCCCCCCAAAAAAGAAGCTAAACACATTTAAAAAAATGTTTTTATTAAAAATCTCCCTTTGTTTTAGATGACTTCACTATTGGTCTGTGGTTGAAGGATAATTTGACTTCTAAGCCCTGGATTGACCCTAAGGTGAAGTGTGTTCTGAGAGGTCACAATGGAGGGGTCACATGCCTTGCCTTCAGTCCTGATGGGAAAGAGTTGCTCTCAGGAGGGAAAGATCAGGTACTTGCTCCACTCACCATCTATTGCTGGAAGAAATGGAAGAGAATACACAATTTCTGTCACACTCAGTTTTGTCACAATTTCTTCTAATAGGCTTTGATGATATGGAAGGTAAACGCTTCTCCTCCAGTTCTTTCCCAGTCCATTTCAAATTGCCATGGAGACTGGATTACAGGATGTGCCTGGACATCATCTGCTGTGGTGAGAAAGACATTTACAAAGTGCTGTTTAGTTCATTTCATCAACATCTGACTCTGTGTCTGTAACCGAATACAAAACCTCTCTCACACCTCAGCTCAGCTGCTCCAGTGACTGTAAGCTGCGGATGTGGGATATCCAGACAGGACGTTTGCTGAGAGAGATCCTCTCTAGTTCATCTCTGAGCACATTGTGCTGTTGGGTAAGACAGTTGGGCCATGTCGCAAAGACATACAGAAGTGGAACCTGTTAATATGTATGTAGTTTTTAATGTCTTTAGGAGGATCATGTGATGGCAGGCTCTACAGATGGACTGCTGATGGTTTGGAAGTGGGAATCAGGGGTAGAAATCACCAGGATCCAGGCCCACAAGTCACGTCTCCATCACTGCACTGTTGTCTCTCAGCCAGGTACAGTGACTAATACACACATGTGCACACAAACAGCTGCTTGATGTCGAAATATAGATATGTATCTTGCTCGCACAGAAAAAAAATCATAGCAAAACAATTTTTGCACACAGATCTGGAAAACAATTTAAAACCGGAAGACTTACTGGTAGCTTCAGCATCAGAAGATGGAACTGTTAAACTCTGGCATCCACTGCAGGTATGCAAATGAATGTTTTCATTATTAGTTTATTGTTTAGAAAAATGATTGAAAATCAGATATTTTAAATAATCCCCAAAGATTCATTCTAGGGACGCATAATATATCGATACCATCATTAGTCATTAGTTGATATTTTTATGGAAGCTTGTTTCAGTCACCGGATAAAAAAAAATTAAAAAGGTAATTGCGACTTTTTATCTCATAATTAGGACTCTTTTCTTGCAAGTCAAAAGTCTGATCTTATGTTTTTCAATCTCGACATTTTATAATTAGGAAAAAAGTCTGTATTGTGAGATAAAGTCACATTTACCTTCCATAGAAAGGCTTCCATAGATATTCAATAACTCAGTAAATCCCCAGTTTTATTTACATCCAGATGATCTTTGCAGTCATTAAATTTGCACTTACAATTTGTCTTTAAAAAAAGAATTTGACAATTGACATTTAACAGTGCTAAATGTAATCGTTAGCAAATTTAAACAGAAATATTCATTTTCATACTGTATATTGTAATGTTGTGATGCCTACATTTACTTCTAAAATTTGACAGTGTTTTATTTTTAGTTTATTTAGACAATATAGAATAGAATTTTAATATCTTCTATTTGTTGTTATTGGCCATAAAATTTTAATAATTCTCATCTGATCTGTTTGGGCCAGAAATTTAATACCAGTGCATTCCTAATTTATTCTAAAAAATGATGTTTTCTTAGGTACAGCACCACAACACTCTGCACGGTCACAGTGCAGAAATCCAGTCTTTAGTGTGCAAAGAGGCTGGACTGCCAGAGTTCCTCACTGTCTCAGTGGATCGCTCCCTCAGGTCCTGGAGCGTCACCACAGCAATGGGTATGACAAAATGGTGTGCATCTAAATATAGCATTTGATTGGTATTAATAACTTTTTGATATACATTCATCCACAGAAACCCCTCGCTGCCAGAAGGGCGGTGTCAGAGCTGTATGCTTCCTGGGTACTGATGATCTCATGGTGTGTGGTTATGACACAGGCAGATTAGAGATATGGCATCAGAATTCAATGGTTTACTGGAAGAAGGTAATCATGGGTTGGGAACTAACTTTATTATTTGTTGATTATTCAGTTAGTAAAAATACAGTATGAGTGTGGTCTTTACCCTCTTTTAATTGGAAATGTCAGAGTGAACGGCTCTGTGTGTGTTGAAGGTCAGTGATGGCAGCTTATGTGCAGTCGCTGGGATGCCGGATGATGAGCTGGCGGTGGGTTGCAGCGACTGCTCTGTATGTATCTGGAAGCTGGAGCGGGACTCCAAGAAGTGCATTGTGGGGTAATGACCTTTAACCCTTTTCACTTTCATACTTCAGTTCTGCAAACTTGTTGCCAAAATGTACCATTTTGAACCAAGAACATGTGTGCATAGATATCTCGGTCTTTGAAAATGCATTTTGCTCTTGAATTTAGTAGTGTAATCACAGGCATAATATTATTTATTATTTCATAATATTTATTATATATTAATATTACAATTCTTTTATCATAATTATATTCATATAATTACATTTTATTTATTTATATTGTTAATTTTAATCTTTAATCTCAAAATTTCAGTTTTTAATAGTCATAATGTTCTAAATTCACTTTACATTTGACTAAAATCTAAAATCATTGTTTTTTTAGTGTTTTATTGCCAATTATTGGTTATTATTTTATTTTGTTCCAGACTCGATAAGGTGTCTTCATACAAAGTGAAGTCTCCTGTGAGCTTTTTGTTCTACTGTGGCTGTCTGTTTGGAGTATGTACGGATCGAAAAATCGTTGATGTGGTCTCTACTAAAGACTGGATCAGAGAAACTTATGCGTAAATAAACATTTGTAATTTTTGTGTAATGTAATTTTTATACATATAAAAGCTGTCCCTAAAGCACTCCTCTGTAAGTATTTTTCCATGCAAAGTGTATAGTATGTGTTTTATTGTAGCTGGGCAAACGAGGTACGTCCTCTCGGCGTGATGGCGAATGATAGCAAGAGTTTTTGGCTTTTGGGACAGAAACAGGGCGTACTGTACCTTGGCCTCATTGTAAGTTCATCATCTTTAATGATCATGTGATATTGACATTGACAGTGAAAACGGTTATATTAATCTGAAATTATTTGTTTTCAGATGTCTCTGAATCCGAGTAGCTCTTACTACATAACTTTTTGTGAAGATGTAGTGGGCAAGAGGCTGGAGGACTTAGAGGCAGAGGAAGAGAAGCAGCAGCAGGAGGAGCAGGAGCAGCAGCAGCAGCAGCAGAAGGTGGAGCAGCAGCAGCAGGAGGAGCAGCAGCAGCAGCAGGAGGAGGAGCAGCAGCAGAAGGAGCAGCAGGAGGAGCAGCAGCAGCAGCAGCAGGAGGCAGCAGCAGCAGGAGGAGGAGCAGCAGGAGGAGGAGCCAAAGAAGCTGAGTGAGGAACAGCAGAGGGAGAGGCGAAGTACACTACAGAGGGCGGCACAGATCAACACCTGGATCACAGCTGCAGCAGTGCAGAATGGTACCTGTTTTAATGTACTGATCAGGATTTGTGTGGGTGCTTTACAGCATACAAGCAACAACATAAAATTACAGATTTTGTGGGAAAAAAGCTAATTTATTTATAAAATGTAATGCATATTTTTTGCATATTGTAAAATTGTATGTTTTAAATACAAATGTCAAGAAAATGTTTGACATTTGACTAAAAAACTAACCAATGACCCATTACCCACTAGTAGTCATGTAGTGAAATATTTATGAATGACACACACCTGTGATTTGACTGTTTTTAAGTCATGTTGTTTTTTTCTACAGACTTTTTTGTGTGTGGTGATTGTAAAGGGAACATGTGGTTCAATCAGCCTCCTAATCTGTCCACCTGGACTCAAAGAAGACCGGCAAGTATCTTTATATTCTCTCATAGATATAACGATCACGTGTCAATCATGCAGTCATGTGTTTCTGATAAATGGTTTGTGTGACTGGTCTGTAGGCACACACAGACAAAGTGAGTGTACTGCGGCTTACAGAGAGCCTCATCATCTCAGCGTCTCACGACAGAACCGTCAAACTGTGGGACAGACGAACTAAGAAACAGGTATTTTTATTCTTGCTTTTATGCACGGTGTATATACCAGTGTTTATTTCATCTGCTTTCTGTTTCTCACTCATTTTCTATATTTCACAGGTGGGCATGTTTGTGTGTGGAGGCCCTGTCAAGGTGCTGGAGGTGAACCCATGTGACCCCAAGGAATTTGTTTGCGGTGATACGCAGGGTCAGCTGTACTTCCTGTCTTGGAAAGATTGATTTTCTGAACATCAGGGATCATAGGACATCAAAGGACACAGTCACTTGTTGCATGTCATTATTCATACATTTATAAACTTTAATCTTTTATTCTATTAGTTGTAATGCTGCATTCTGCACATTTTCTTTTTATTTTACATGCATGAAGCATTTTGCACTAATGATACTATTGCCTTAAACTGAGCCATGATATGAAGAATATTTGATTTTATTATAATAAATTTGGCAACCACTTGATTATATATTCAGATTGTACATCCTTTATGTATGAAAAGCTTCTTTGGGTGAAAAAACCATCTGCAAGTTCACATGGGGAAAAGCTCCTTATTTACTATTTCTTTAATAAAGTCCTTGTTGCACTTTTAAAATGTTTGGTGTTTTGAAGCCTTGGGAGTGACAGCAGAGACTCCAGGGATCATTTTTGTAGCATTATTTATTTTGTTTAAACTTATTCGTAACATCCATCGTACATTAACAAGTGTATTATGCAAATATGTAACATCTCTCTGTCCTCTATAAAGTGGAACCAAAAACTGAGGTTATCCGCTCGCTTATCCTCAAACATACCCAGGTATGTTACATAACCTGCTTTCTGGAAGTTATACCCCCGTGGTGGTGTAAATAGAAAAACAAACAAAATCTAAACCCAAAGTTCACAAAGTTGTATTTTGGTTGCAATTAGGTAATGTTGTAGTACAACGTTTTAAAAACTTTTTTTTAAATAAAAAATAATGTAACCAAAATAAAATGTTTAAAACGTTGTAAAAATACCAACCTGGTACATTTTCTTTAGTCGAAAAAAAAAACAAAACATAAATATCACATTTGTCTACTACGAAAATGAAACCAGACCAAACTGCAACTTTTGGGAGACGTTTTATTCAGGTGTTAAAGTAATCTGCACGTTGGAATAAGACGTTTTAAAAACGTCATGAAAGTACCCAAATACAACCTTGCAAAAACGCCTACATTCTGTTTGTGTAAAAATATCAGTAAAATAACAGTGAGATTTTAAAATTTTAATATTTTAAAGCAATTCAGTGATGAGTAACAGATAGCATGAGCAATATCAAAAGGACTTAAAAGTAATATGTGAATGCTTACTTATAAAATATTATTTATTGTGCAATAGCCATTATAAACAGTATTTATTATATATTATTTAAACAAGTTCTAAATTGGATGTTATATACCTGTAATTTTTGTTGAAAAAAAATCCTTAAAATATAAGCATTACTTTAAGTGCAAAAAAGTAATAAGATTGCAATATGATTATTATTATAACTGCAATAAAATAATTTGTAACTACTTGAAATTAAATGCTTCACATTTTACAAATGAAATGCTGTTTTTTTCTGTTAAAACATCTATGCACTGAAATATCATGGAGTTTGTTAATGTGCTCATATTTAAATTTGCCAGTCACTGCATAATTTTCATGTGTTGTACTTTATTTGAAACCATTTAATTTTATTGGTATATATTTATGCATTTGTCTTGTTTCTCTCTCTCTATATATATATATATATATATATATATATATATATTTATTATTATCTTTTTTTTTTTTGTGAACTACCCATATCATATTTATATAGTGTAGTATAAATTATTAGGCCTACATATGTTAAACCCTCCTCCATCGGCTATAGGTGAACCAAAAACAACTGATAGCTACTCTCAGTGATATGCGTCGGGCCCCTTCTATGTTAGCAGCAACTTACACAAAGGTTTACAGAACAAGCGGGAACCCAGTGTGCCTGTAGCTTTCTCTATCTCTGTTTTATCACGTGGCCTTCTCAAGCCGTATGGCTGACCCATCTAATCTGCAGCCTGTAATGCGTCAATCTAAGATTGCTGTAGAGACTAAATGTAATTCCATCAAGTTAGCATTTTTAAACATACACTCATTCAAAAATAAATCATTTCTGATCAATGACTTAATAACCATGTTTTGTGCACAAACAACCTGGATTTTATGTTTCTAAATGAAACTGCAGTGCAACAGTCCCTCCTAACTTTAATTTTACAAGTGTCTGCAGGACTGTTAGGAGAGGTGGAGGTGTAGCTGCTCTATTTAAAGATGTTCATCAATGCAAGCAAGTGTCATTTGGTCAGTATTTGTCTTTTGAATACCTAGGTATTGTGCTGAAAGGTGCTCCACGCATTCTGTTTATCATTATTTACAGGCCTCCAAAATACTCTCCAGACTTTGTTGAAGAATTCACGGAACTCAATGATTTCCTCTGAGTTTGACTGCTTTGCTATTGCAGGGGGTTTTAATATTCACATAGATAATGCAGAAATCAAAACTACAAAAGAAATTATAACTGTTTTAAACACTTTTGACCTGATTCAGCATGTGCATGGAACCACACACAATCGTGGACACACTCTAGATTTACTCATCAGTAAAGGTCTAAAGATTTCATCCATTGTTATTAAGGATGTAGCACTATCTGATCACTGAGAATACTAGTGCGCTATTTATGAAGGCTATAGCTTTAACATCAAGCATTTCTGCAGACTCTGTTGATCTTCTCCTGGATTCATTTAACTCAAAAGTTAAGAATGTTATTGATGATATTTTCATGATATGGCACATTTCACCGCAATTTCAAGAAGAGGTGACTATGTCTGTTTTGGAAGCAATTGATAGCAAAATTTTGGAAGAAATAGTACAGCATCTTAAATCGTCAACCTGCTATCTTGACACACTTCCCACATCTTTTTTCAAAAGTGTGCTTAACTGTTTAGAAGCAGATCTCTTAGAAGTGGTGAACGCCTCAATTCTTTCTGGGATGTTTCCAAACTCCCTGAAAACTGCAGTTGTTAATCTTGATAACACCATGTTGAGCAACTATAGACCAATATCAAATCTTCCTTTCATAGGTAAAATCATTGAAAAGGTAGTTTTTAATCAGCTGAACCACTACTTAAACTCAAATGGATACCTGGACAATTTTCAATTTGGTTCCGAGCGCATCACAGCACAGAGACAGCACTCATTAAGAAAATAAATGATATTCGCTTTAATTCTGATTCTGGCAAAATATCATTGCTGGTACTACTAGATCTTAGTGCTGCGTTTGACACTGTTGATCATAACATACTTCTAGAGAGACTGGAAAACTGGGTCAGGCTTTCTGGGATGGTACTCGAATGGCTCAGGTCATACTAAGAAGGGAGAGGTTATTATGTGAGTACAGGAGAGCATAAGTCTAAGTGGACGTCCATGACATGCGGAGTCCCACAAGACTCAATTCTTGCACCGCTCTTGTTTAGCCTGTATATGCTCCCACTAAGTCAAATAATGAGAAAGAACCAAATTGCCTATCACAGCTATGCTGATGATACCCAGATTCACCTAGCTTTATCTCCAAATGACTACAGCCCCATTGATTCCCTCTGCCAATGCATTGATGAAATGAACAGTTGACCATTAGACAGCTACAGCTCATCCAGAACGCTGCTGCCAGGATTCTGACTAGAACCAGAAAATCTGAGCATATCACACCAGTCCTCAGGTCCTTACACTGGCTTCCAATTACATTTAGGATTGATTTTAAAGTACTTCTACTCATTTATAAATCACTCAATGGCCTAGGACCTAAATACATTGCAGATATGCTCAACGAATATAAACAGACCACTCAGATCATTAGGATAGAGTCAGTTAGAAATACCAAGGGTTCACACAAAACAAGGGGAGTCCGCTTTTAGCTATGCCGCCTGTGGTTGGAACCGGCTTCCAGAAGAGATCAGATGTGCTAAAACATTAGCCACATTTAAATTCCTTGTTTTTATTATTATTTTTTAATTCCTTGTTTTTATTGTTGTGATTATTTTTTTAATGACACTTCCTTTTAAGTAAAGCACTTTGAATTACCACTGTGTATGAAATGTGCTATATAAATAAACTTGCCTTGCCTTGCCTACAGTTAAGGTGAAATGTAAAAAAGCGTTGGTAATGAGATGAATATTCAGATTTAACACTGTAAAGAAAACATTTTGATGGCAGCATGTAAAGTACCAGTTTGGATGTGGTAAGTACGTTTTAAAACGTTGGAAGGAGACATACAAACGTTATATAAACGTTTCTGCAACGTTGTGAAAAACGTATTTATAACGTCAAAAAAACCCGACATTTGTCGTATTAAATACGTGGGGGGAAAAAAACATTATCACGACCTTTTCACAGCGTGAAAAAAAAAAAAAGTTTTTACAACGTTGTTGTGTTTGCTGGGAATTTACTTGAATTTTCAATGAATGCACACAAATTAAAACAATAGGCTAAATAAATTAAATTAAATGAGTTATTGTATGCAAATAGCCTATGTAACATCTCTTTACATTACAATGTGTACAAAACGACAACTAATCACTGAAAAGTCGTAAAATTCCTGTTTATTTTTTACATATCTGTCTATCTGAGGGTTGCGTACGTTTTGCTCGACTGACTGATGTTCCACAATCTGTTCGGAAACCTATTACAGGCATATGGTTCTTTCAGTGTGATAGAAGGAAAAAAATAAACCAAACAATATTTTAAACTTTTTTTCATCAATAATCAAAGCTAGTTTGTCGATTTAATTACAAATTCATATATTAGGCCTATATTTTAGAATAGGCCTGTTACATAATTCATCAATGCCCGTCTGTCATGTAGCTATAATAGGCTACACCGACCAATCACGATCTGGCACAAGTTCAAATTTCATTGGACAATTAATGTGAAGTGGAGTGGTCATTTTCCGTTCTTATTCATAAATCGGTTTAAAATTACACGGTACAGACAAGCTTATTTGTGAAGCGATCTGGATCTGCGGTTTTGTCTCATTTTATAAATCAAATTACATCGCTGAGAAAATGGATGCTAAATGACTACAAAAATGCAGCACCAAAAGTCGCAATAATGGTAATCAGTATTCAATTCACTTACATTTATGTATGATGCACCGTTTACTATTTCATGAAACTCTCAGTTAATGAAGCCCATGTGTCACCTAGGCCTATTATGTGAAGTGTAGGCTGGCGAAATGGTGACATGAAAGGACTTTATTGTTACAAATTATGCAGCATTATGAAAGTGTCTTATGCCCATCAAGCCTGCATTTATTGGATCAAAAATACAGAAAAAACTGTAATATCATGAAATATTATTACAGTTTAAAAGAATGTTAATCTATTTGAATATACTTAAAAATATAATTGATTTGTGATGCAAAACTGAATTTTCAGCATCATTACTCCAGTCTTCAGTGCATGATTCTTCAGAAATCATTATAATTACGCTGATTTATTATCAATATTGGAAACAGTTGTGCTGATTATTTAAATTTAATTTAACTAAATGTATTTATTTATTTATTATTATTATTTATTTATTTATTTATTTTTATTTTTGAACCCGTGATACTTTTGGGGGCTTCATTGATAAATAAAAAAATAAAAAGAACAGCATTTATTCAAAATCGAGATGTTTTCTAACAATATTATTCAAAATAGAGATGTTTTCTAACAACATCAATCTTTAATATCACTGTTTCTATCAATTTAGCAAAGCTTTGCTGAATGAAAACTAATTTCTGAAATAAAATACTGACCTCAAGCTTTTCAACATATTGTTACATAATTTCATAAAATGTTTTTTAAAGTATATTACAAATTTGAGCAAATAAATGCATGCTTGATGACCATACGTGACTTATTGCAAAAATATAAAATAGTAATGTATCCAAACTTTTGACCTGTAATTTTATTTTATTTTATTATTATTCTTTTTTTTACATTGCCCTTATTTTACATTTGAACCCCTGCCCTCCGAGGAACTCTCTGCACGTCCCTGACTTGTTGTTCCAGTTTTCCTTCTAAAATATATTGCATTTACTGTCCTTTTAAAATTACATTAGATTGCATACTTGTGAAAGTCGATAGTCTTTAAAACTAAAATCGCTCGTGACTGAGGAAAAGCTTTTCTTGCTCGCCTCCGCCATCCGTCTTTATAACGAGTCTGTATTCGGTTCATTACGGTAGTGACACACGCATGACAGGTGAGGAAGTAAAAAGTTTCATTTGTGATACAGTGAGCAGCTGACCGGTTTACTTCATTTTACACTAATACCTGGTCACGAAGCAACAAAGGTGAGTTGTTTTCTTTATTTTTAGTCACACCACTGAAGGAACCGTGTAGCACGTCATAATCCAAGTATATTGCATGTTTATTTACAACAGTGTTGCTCGGCGATTTATAATCACTTCAGTGTTAGACAGACAGGGTTGTGTTTGTGCACATTTATGACCATGCAGTCATAAAGAAGTGGATGTAAAAATAAAGATAAAATGTATTATTTGAGAGATGAGGGAGCGCTGATGAATCTGTTCTGTCCTGTGTTTATGCGGCGATATCCTCCTGAGAACCATTAAATAGATTTTGTGAATTTTGTATTTTTTAAATGTCTTTAATTGTTTGGAGCATAAGAAACAAATGGAGAAAAACATTTTTGAAAAATTATATTTTATTTCAATTTTTTCGTTTTTTTTTTTTTTTTAGGTTTCAGGCTATTTTTAGAGAAACTTTGTACAAAGATGATTCTCAACTATGTTTTAAAAGATAAAACAGAATGATTTTGATATACTATTTTACTTTATGCAGTATATGCATAAAATGTCAGTAAACAACATGTAATGAAAAAGTGTAATAACTGGAGTAACTTGGCAGCATTTTCATAAGAATATCTCATATTTCATAGCATTATTGATCTATAGTTTCTTTCCTTATTCACTTGTTGTGTCTTCCCAAAAATGTTTAATTAACATACTGTATGTCCTTTTGTCCTCTACAGAAGACATATGAAAATGATGCTCTGTTTTATAACAGAAAGTCGTATTAGGCAGCATAACCCTGGGATGTTTACAAAAAATGTGAAAATTAGTCAGATATAAATAATTACAAATATTATCAAATATATACAAATTATACAAATATTATCATATTCCATAAGACTGCTAAATTCTCTACAGAGGACAAAAATCTATGCCTGGGTCAGATTGTTTATTTATTATCAGCTACTATAGAGGACTTTGTCCCACACTCACTGTCACTAAGTCCCTCACAATCAACCGTAAATGCTCTGCAAAGTGAACTTTACATTGCATTCCAAAATCTGAAGAGAGATTCCAATCCGAAGGGAGTGTACGTGTTTAAAATTGAAGGTCACTGCAACAGTTAATCAAGGCTCATCAATCAGGCAGTCAAGAGGGAAATGTACCAGTACGTAAAGACGTTGGATTTAAATAGAGGCAGCTTGTTTGATTTTTTAGGTGTGTCTACAATACATTTGTTGTTTGCTTAAGACACACCCATGCTTCTCAATGCTTGTGATTATTGAGTGCTGTCCTGAACTAACACATTCAGACACAAAATCTTTTTACAGGATTGACAGTTTATGGTGTCAAGTGTTGACTGTATATGTTATTATAATGCGCTATTATTAATATATTATTATTAATAGTCACATATGTATAACATGCAGTAGATATTTCGTTTTTCTGATGATGCTAGCTACTAATATGGCCTAATTTGTGAGGGAGGCATATGGAAAGTAACATTATCTAAAAGTGCAAAAAAATCTTTAAAATTTGTCTGACAGGGTAGGCGTTGTGACAGTTAGCACAATTACTTAGATAAGATAACACACACACACACACACACACACACACACACACACACATATATATATATATATATATATATATATATATATATATATATATATATATATATATATATATATATATATATATATATATATATATATATATATATATATATATATTAGTAGCATTGCTGTGTTCATTGCTGTTTTGCTTTCTGAATGTGGTTTCAAGTGTGGTGGGTGATGATGTCAATTTTGATAAAATAAATTACGTTAATTATGTTAAAAGAACATTCTTGTGATCATCTTTGATTAATTTCAGTGCATTCATTCATTTCATTTATTTAAAATCTAATTTGTAGGAAAAGTCGTGGGATGTATTTTGTGCCCTGTCTCAAGAATCAGTTTGGTGCTGTACTTTTAGCATTTGTGATGTCTGTGGACAAAACACAGTTTCCTGTTCTGTGTTTCTCTTTTCTTCAGCCAGGCAGACATGAAGACTCCGGCTCCCCTTCAGACTGATCTGAAGGCGAACACAGATGTCAGACTGCAGGGAAACTATAGAAGTCCAAGGCTGGAAAATCACTTTCTGGCTCAAGCGCCCTCAGTATTGTCTCAGCATCAGAACACATCTCCATCCTGGTCCAAGCAGACCTCCACCTCTTCATCATGTCCAGCGCTCCAGCCAACCAGCCTGTCCTCCACCATGGCTGCCTCCTCTCTTCTGTCCTCCACCATGGCCGCCTCCTCTCTTCTGTCCTCCACCATGGCCGCCTCCTCTCTTCTGTCCTCCACAACGATGAGCTCACTATCCTCTTCCTCTTCTCTGCTGAGCACTAAGAATACCCTCCTAATGGAGTCTTCACTTCATCCTCCAGGCTCATCCTCTCTAACCTCCTCTTGTTCCCATAATCCTTTACTCTCTTACTCCAAAATGTCAACTCCCAGTGCCGCCCCACCTGTCTGCTCCTATCCGTCACCTTCAGTGGAGAATAAAGTGGGCTCAAATCAAAAGAGAGAAGCTGAAGACATGCTTTTCTCACCTGAAGGGCTGCTGGGATCTACTGAGGAGCCTAGACAGGTATAGAGTGATTTCCTCTATTGCTGTGTAAAACTGTATGTGAATTAATGTAGAATTTTTTGGGGGATTTATTTTTTTTAAATTTCGCCAATTCTTACATTTAGTTACAAATAGCTTGCAAGGACTGCTGTTTTCTTTGGGAAATGTAAATGTAGTTATTATATTATATTATATTATCTTAACAGGATGTCAGACATGAAAGCATTGAGGAGGATGACCAGATGCTGTCCTCTGAGATGGATCTGAATATGGATTTAGATGGAGAGGGTGAGCAGACTGTAGCTCTTCATGAGGAGTTTGGGGTGCTTGAAGCAAGCGAGGATGAGCATCTTGTGCAATTGAGGGACCGAAAGGTGAGTCGAGTGAACACAGTTCTGGGGTTTGTGTGAACCTAAATAATGGTTAATAATGCGCTAACCCTACTTATTTATTTTTAGCTTTGTTTGAATGAATTCTTTGGTGATAATATTTAGACAGTCGACACACATGTTAAATCCAGTCTTTTATTTTTCCTTTATGCCCTATATCATAAAGGTGTGGATAATTCAGATTGTTTGGAATTTTCACAGTAACATTTAGGTAGTCTTAATTAACACTAATTGATTAATGAATAAGATTTATATATAATATTTTGCAATATAATATTTGAAATCAGCCAACATTTCTTATGTGACAGTTCTTTTGTTTGTCCTTCAGAACAACCTGCTGAATATGGTGTGCTGCTCCCTTGTCAATAAGAGCTGTACCCCGGGCCAGAAGGACTGGGATAAGAAGAGGAGTGTGTGGGCCGTTATTAAGGTTCTGGCCACAGAGATTACCACAGAAGACCCTGAGTTTCTCCTAAAGGTTGGTGTTGTTTGTGTGAGTGTGTGTGGGAGTTATGTTATCAAGTGTTAACATGTATGGTTTGCATATTTGCATTGGTTTTAGGTTGCGGTCTATACTAGGCAAGAATTAAACATTCGTATCACAGCCAACTTCCTGCTGGCACTGGCGGCCCATCTGCCTGGTTCTAAGCCACACTTGAGAAGGTACTTTTGTGCTGCTGTACAGCTGCCATCTGATTGGCTGGAGGTGACAAGAATCTATAGCATGGTAAGTGTTCATATTAAATATCATTACTGCCCTTAAGAAATGATCACCATATTTGTACTTATACCATATTCATATGCCGATTACGCTCTTAGCATGGTAGATGTTTAAATAAGGATTTTATTTTACTCCTACTGTATTATTCTTGTTTTTCATGCCTTTTAAATGTTTTTGTGCAGTGTTTCAGTAAATCTTTACCCTCCTGCCTGAAAAAAGCTCTAGCGGATAAATTTAAGCAGTTCACTGAATATCAGCTGGCCAAATACAATACACGGAAGCATCGCTGCAAACACAACAAGAAACAAAAGAAAGGAGAGGTAATATGTCAAAAACACTTAATAAATAATATTATAGATCAAAATATATAGTGCTGTCAAACAATTAATCGCATCCAAAATAAAAGTTTTTATTTACATTATATATATATATATATATATATATATATGTATGTGTACTGTGTATATTTATTATGTGTATATATAAATAAACACACATACAGTACATATTTTGAAAATATTTGTTTATACATTTATATATTCAATATTCTTATATTTTATATTATATATATATAAATAAATTTAATATGTAAACATAACATTTTTCTTAAGTATATACATGCAGGTGTTTGTATTTTTATACATAATATAATAAATATACACAGTGTACACACATATTATGTAAACAAAAACTTTTATTTTGGATGTGATTAATTGCGATTAATCGTTTGACAGTGCTAAAAATATATACAGAGGGCTGCATAAGTCTGAGACCACTGAACATTCTTCTTTAAAAAAAATGTTTTATTTTAATTTTAATTTTAATATTAATATAAGAAAAAATCTTAATTTCTGATTATTTCAAGACATTTTGAATCCCATATTTTCAGTGTTGCACACATCCTACCAACATACAATAATGAACACATTATCTCTTTCAAAAAATTTTTTGTCTTTCCACATCACTTTTAAAATGCTTTTGTTTTCTTTCCCTCTTCTTTCAGAAAATCTCTGCTGCACAGTGGAAAAAGTGGGGTGACCTTGTCAGAGTTGAGGACTCCATTCTCAAAAAATATGTGAGCTTTGCCGTGTTTAGTTTGATATTACGTAACATTACAAATGAATATTGTACATCATGCCTTCTGAACATCTTATGATACAGTTGGAGAGACAGAATCGTACTGCAAAGGATAAAAAACAGAGTGAATTCAGCCTCAAGAAGATGATAAAGCGCCTTCACATCAAAGAATCTGCAGAACATGTCATGGCCATTCTGGGAAAGAAGTTAGTTCTACAAGCTGGCATATACATTTTGTCAAACATTTTTTATATTAACTGATTGCTCAGTCCAGTGTAACATCCAGCCATGAGTCAGTATGTTTGTTGGCTGTCTTTGTATGCAGATACCCGAGCGATCTGAAGGCCTTCTCTCGCAGTGGTCTTAGTGGGGTTTGGGAGAGAGAGAGAGCTGGAAAGCGGATGAAACTTAAGCAGCCCGACATGTGGGAATGCAGACTAAGTCAGGAGGGAAACAAGGCTGCCACCTGGGAGAAACTCATCGGTGTGAATGAGGGACATGCACTGGGTCCATAATTGGCTTAATTCTACTCAAACTTAAGTCTATGTTTTTGTGATTGCAGATGGAAAGTCTCTTCCTTTTATGGCAATGCTGAGGAACCTGAGGAACATGATCTCTGTGGGCATCAGTGAGAAACATCATACTAAGATCCTCAACAGACTGACCTCGAAGGTGAGCATTTCTTAGTTCAGTCGTTTGCATACTGAAACTTATGTAACATGATGAAGTAATTTACGGGTTTATGGTGTTTAATCTTACAGAATGCTGTAATCCAGAGCAGGCAGTTTCCTTTCCGTTTCCTGTCTGCATTTAAAGTCATTTTGGAGCTCAGTAAATTTGGTAAGTTCATATGTGGTAGATGGTACCTGGATCAACATGTTTGTCAACCAATCAGATTGTAGGGTTAGGTTTTCAGGTTGATGTTGGGGCTTCAACAAACAGTTTCAAGTTATAATTTTCCTTGATTTTAGAGGTCAGTAAAGGTTAGGGTTAGGACTTAGTTTTTTTTAGCAGGAAAAAGATAATGATTCAGAAACTTGTCCTCCTTGACAAAATCATATTGACAGTTTGGCTAAATGTGATGAAATTTAAAGCATACACTGCCGGTGTCAGTGTCAGTATTTATTTATTTTTTTTATAAGAAATTCATACTTCGTTGACAGCAAAGACATTTATAATGTTACAAAAGATTTATATTTCAAATAAATGCTGTTTTTTAACACAATATTCATCAAAGAATCCTGAAAAAATCACTGTTTCCACAATTATAAAATTCCACAAAATAATTTTTTTACAGTATTTTTAAACCAATAAATGCAGCTTTGCAACTTCTTACAGACGCCAAACCTTTGAACATCGGTGTACAATTATTGAAGTCCTCATGAAAGACTTTTTGGGAATTTTAGTGTTTTAATCTACAAAACATTGGATCTCGTTGGATGTCAATGAATCCATATTAATCTAAACGAGAGAGCTCATTCCCCCAGTGTCTTCAATAGATGTGCACCTGAGGAAGTTTGAGTAACATGTTCTCCCCCTTTCAGCTGGTGGGCCTGCGGTCGAGGTGCCAAGCTCCAGGGAGGTCCTTCAAGGTATTCTGAAGAAATTGCCAAAGAGCAAACGATACCAACAATACAGCTGGGAAACAACAGCGCGCAAGAGACTGAGGAATACAATGAGAGTTCCCTTCGTCTACCGCTTATTCAATATCAAACGCAATCTCCTGAAAAAAGCAAAGTGTGTATTGCTGAATATTTAGTTTAATATTAAAAAAACCTTTACATAGTATTATCTTTTTATATCAAAATATATTAATAAATAAGTTTAGTTCATTTTACCCCTGCATTGACATGTTTTTTGTGATGTAATTTGTTAGTCAGAGGCTGTACACTCAGGAGCTTCTGAACAAGTACAGCTGTGCTTTGGAGAAAGCTGTGCAGATCTCCTGCAAGTACAACATCCCGCCTCTCCCTGGACGCACTCTTGTGATGTATAATGTTGAAATTTCAGAGGATCGGGACTGGAGTGGCGCTGATGATGTCTGCTTGCCCCCTGAAAGCACTGAAGACATTGACGAGAATAAACTCTCAGCATCGGTCAGATATATGAACATCTTATTGTTTCAATTATTAGCACAGTACAGTTGTACTTTTATGTGTTTTTCAGAGTAACTGTGGATTTATATTTTGTTATAAATACAATTTTTGTTGTATAAGTGATTGCATTTAATTTGTTATGAAATTATGCTACAAGTATAAATGACACATATTGTGAACTATATATTCTGCAGGTACAGGAAGCTGCAATGCTTTTATGCATGATGATTAACTACTGTAGCGAAGATTCCCAAGTCATGCTGTTTTGCCACGAAGGCCTCCAGGAGGTCAAGATGAAGTCTGATGTCCTTTTGGATAATGTGAGACAAGCAATGAAGCAAGTGAAGGTAAGAATTTCCCTTTTATTGTGAATATACACTTATAAATCAAATGTACCTTTTTCCATTTTTTCTGTTTAGAAATAATATACAGTATTTACATTCAATTAAAACCCCTAAATAAAAATAAAACAATAATATAACAAATAAAATGAAACAACAAAAATGTATGATAAACTACTATGAAATAAAATCAGTCATTTAAAATGCTACAAGTGAAGATAGACACCACAACATTGTAATATAAAGTGGAAAAATAGATATTCATTTTGAGATTCACTAAAGATTGCTTTTAACGGTGTTATTAAATTATTAGTGTTTTAATCTAAATGCAAAAAGATTACATATCCAATCTTGTACTATAATGCTGTTTGATGTTCTTCATAATGAGATTAATGCTCTTCTGGCTGGACTTCCATCAAACACAATCAAACCTCTACAAATGATTCACAATGCAGCGGCACGACTGGTCTTCAACGAGCCCAAAAGGGCCCATGTCACACCTCTCCTTATCTCCTTGCACTGGCTACCGGTTGCAGCTCGCATTAAGTTCAAATCATTGATGCTTGCATATAGAGCAACCACTGGCTCAGCACCCGCCTACTTCCACTCACTATTACGAATCTACATCCCCTCCAGAAGTCTGAGATCTGCTAGTGAACGACGCCTCGTGGTACCATCACAGAGAGGCTCAAAATCGCTCTCCAGAACATTCTCGTTCACCGTTCCTGGCTGGTGGAATGATCTTCCCACCCCTATCCGGAGTGCTGGATCCCTGTCAATCTTCAAGCAACATCTGAAAACTCATCTCTTTCGACACTACTTGACTTCATTCTAAACTATAAAAAAAAAAAAAAAAACACTTTATCTTTCTCTTTATTTATTCGTTCCCTTGCTAGCTTGTACTTATTTGAACAATGCCTGAGACTTGGTGTTACAAGCGCTTCGTCTGTCTGATTGCCTCTTCAAGATGAAACGCTTTATGTATTCCTCAATTGTAAGTCGCTTTGGATAAAAGCGTCTGCAAAATGACTAAATGTAAATTATTTTTGGATGGCGTCACAGCTTTTTGTGTTTTATTCTCTCTGTCTCTGTCCCTCTTTCTCTTAGGATTTGAATGACTACGATGTACAGTCTGAATACATATCTCCCACTACATTTTTCACCAAGCTAACTGAAGAGAAGACTAAGGTGTGAGGCCCTTTTGTATTTATAGTTTTCCCAGGATACATTAAAATTATTTTGCATTTGACATGTCTGTTAAAACGTCTCCCCCCACAGCTGGATCGTATAGTTGTGTTGAAAATTGAAAATTGCTACACCTGCAGAAATTTAATGGCGGATATCAATAACTATCGCCAAGATACCAACCGTGATGCTGTCGTGATAGATGTGCTGCTCGGAAAAATGTATGTTTTGTAAACCGTGTTTCTTCATTTGCCATAATTGAAATTTTATATCTTTTCATAAAAATTTCAGCTGCTTGGAGCAGAAATGTGATCAGAATTGCTGTTGCTACAAATAAATCATTTACTGTTTGTTTTGAACAGATCTCCAATGGATACTTCGAAATACAAACTGAGCTCCAACACTGTAGAGCTTTGGGGGTTTAGCGAGCAGATCCTGAAGTAAGATCTTTAGCTGAAACATTAGCTGTTGTACTCGATATATGTTCTTTCTGTTGAAATACTTTATGCTGATTTTCTTGTGAAAAAAACATAGTCATCACAGGATCTACCAAATATTCACAAGGTTCACTGACATTTAAAAAGTTGGGGTTGGTCAAATTTTTAAAATGTTTTTGAAAGAATTCTTTTATGCTCACAAAGGCATAAAATATTATCACAATTTAAATGCACATTTAAAATGTATTTTCAGATGTTCATTTAAGATTTGTTCTGTGGTTGTAGGTTTGTCTCAGAGAGAGGCTCCTCGAGGATGTTGCAGCATGTGGAGCACATGGACAGAGTCTATAACATCCCGCCACCACAGGGGCGCAAAACTGAACCTGAGAGAGCTGCTGATGTCATCTCACTGCCGGCAACACCAAAGTTCAGGTATAACCATAAAAAAATCCATAATTTACTTCATCAGTCACTTTATGTTGGGTGGTTGTGGTCCAGCATATATTCCAGTGGAGACCAGACAGGTCATTAGCATACTGGAAATGAAATACTAAATAAAACCTGTCTTCATCAGTTCTCTTTTCTCTCTTTTCATAGATGGAAGAGTGTGCGAGTGTTCATCTCTTCTACGTTCAGGGACATGCATGCGGAGAGGGATGTTCTTGTGCGTAGCGTGTTTCCCGAGCTCAGGAGACGAGCCGCTCCACACTACCTCCACCTGCAGGAAGTGGAGCTGCGCTGGGGCGTCACAGAGGAGGAGTCTAACCGTGCTGTGGAGCTCTGTCTGTCAGAGGTCTGCCGCAGCCAGCTGCTGCTCGGGATTCTGGGAGAGAGATACGGCCTTGTGCCGCCCCGCCCCACCCTACCTGAGCTTCCTCAATACAGCTGGGTAATTACATTCATTTGTCTGATAGATGCTTTATTAAAAGTGTGATACAGGTGATTATTATTAATCATGTACAGTCTTGCTGCATATCAATTTTAATGTTAACCAGAGTTAATGTTGACCAGAAATTTAGTAGTTAAATAAGAGAAGCAAACTAAAAATCAAAAGTACACTACTGTTCAGATGACAAAAGTAACTATAAAGATATTTAAAACGTGTAACTGCTTTCTTTTGAACTTTCTACACAACATAGATTATTGAAAAAAAAGATCATGGTTTCCACAAAAATATTAAGCAGCACAACTTTCAACATTTTTGGCAATACTAACATTATGAATAATAAGTGTTTCTTGATACAGGATATTTAATATTTGTCAGTTCACCTATTTTTTTTTTTTTTCCTTTTCTGTCATTTAAAACTCACTTAAAGCTAATCTTTTAAAAACACTAATAATTTGCTAACACTGTTAAATGTAATGTTTAGTAAATGTCAAAATTGATATAAATTTTTCTTAAGGCTGTGATGCCTAAATTCATTTGTAGCTTTAAAAAATTATTAGTTTAAATTATTAGTGTTCACAAAAAAAGTATAGAATTTAATTTATTTAGAAAAAATTTACAATTGTAATATTGGTTATCCATTTCTCTATTTTCCGTCTTTATCATTATTACCTTTAATGGTATTAGAATCAGTCAGAATTTTTATATTGGTGCATCCCCAAAAATTACTAATATATAGCTAAACCAAAATAACATGACATTATATGACACTGGTTTGGGCTCCTTGTCCTGAAGTTTCATTAATTGTTTTCTTGCTTCTTTCTTCCAGCTGAACTCTGCGCCTGATGGGTTATCCGTCACTGAAATGGAAATTCGACAGTTTCAAGCTCTGTATCCAGACTCTGCTCAGAGCCGCATGTTCTTCTACTTCAGATCGCCTCGTCTCGCCAGGTATACATTTATTTATTATCTGCTAACTGGATTTATTTTGTAGTTGACAGACGGCAACCTAGGAATTAAATCATGCAAAACACAATATCAACTGCAAGCTGATGTTTCTGAGGCTCTGTGATTTACAGTAGATACAGTATGTCATATCATGTATATTTTGTGTGTTTGTATGTTTAGTTCGGTGCCAGTGGCATGGAGGCCAGACTTTGTGAAGGTCAGACTAGGAGTTCCACTTTTTGGGGGCCACTCAATCACTTGAAATATCATTACATCAATTATAATATGAAAAAATGAATGAGGATAAATAGATATGAGTATGCAATTTAACAAAAAATGGCTAAATTGAAAATATTGTATTCATTTTAATTCAGTGCGCAATTATATTTAGTATGTTCTACTATTGTATATTTTATAAATAATGGAATTGGGATAGTCTATAGTCTACATATTGGGATTATCTATTTTATTGCTAATGAATAGAATTAGCAGAATTTGTCAGCCTTGGCCAATGACAGCATCTCAAATATGTCCCACAGCAGATTATGTCCCACTGTCTGGCCCAACTGGAAAATCAAACATAGGGCACTAGATAATAGAAAAGGCAAATGTGACCCTGGAGCACAAAACCAGTCATAAGTCGCTGGGGTATATTTGTAGCAATAGCCAAAAATACACTGTATGGGTCAAAATTATTGATTTTTCTTTTATGCCAAAAATCATTAGGAAACTAAGTAAAGATCATGTTCCATGAAGATATTTTGTAAATTTCCTACTGTAAATATATCAAAACTTAATTTTTGATTAATAATATACATTGCTAAGAACTTCATTTGACAACTTTAAAGGCGATTTTCTTAATATTTAGATTTTTTTACACCCTCAGATTCCAGATTTTCAAATAGTTGTATCTCGGCCAAATATTGTCCGATCCTAACAAACCATACATCAATGGAAAGCTTACTTATCAGCTTTTGGATGATGTATACATCTCAATTTCGAAAAATTTACCCTTATGACTGGTTTTGTGGTCCAGGGTCACAAATATGCAATTACCAGCCTCTTCATAATCACATAACAGTACTTCCATATTATCAGTTTGCTAAATTAAACATATGTTCTATTAGATTGTTAATTTATTTCAATGTTTTTATTAAATTATGGTTGCATTTAAAATTGTTTATTTTATTCATATCAGTGTATTTAACATCATTAACATCAAAATGTTTTGTAGGAGACGGATGAAGGTGTGGACTCAGAGATTAAGGAACAGGAAGTGCATCAGGATGCCCAACAGCGGCAGTTTCATGGCAGGGCAAAGCTTATTTCTTTGGCTACAGAAAAAGTTCAAGAATGTCAGCAAAAAGGAGGAATTCTGATGGTTGAGGGAAATCCTGGAGAGGGCAAAACTGTGTTCATGGTAACTATACACTGTATGAATAAACATTGTTCTTGATATATTAATGTTAATCTGAATATCTCTCTGTCTTCTGTTTTATTAAGGCTGCCCTGGCCCAGGCACTCAAAACCTCTGTCAAAAACAAGAAAGGCCCTCTGTGTGATGTCATATCCTACTCCGCAGATGCTAGCCAGTCAGCTTGCAGTGTTGAGCAGCTTCTTCACTGTCTTGTTCAATGGCTGAGGAAGAGAAAAGATGATGTGGAGTTGCCTCCAAACACATCATATAAGTAAGGAAGTACCTGATGTAACATGCATCATCATTTTAGAAAACTAATTTCATAATTATTGTCTTGTTGCACTACAGAGACTTGTTGTCTGAGTTCCACGGAACAAAGAGCCACTTGCATTGCTTGTTGATGGGGCGGACCGTATCCATGACGGTCGAGGTCAAAGGGTGTCAGAATGGATCCCACAGCACATCCCTAAAGTAAGAAAAACACATTCACACTTACTGTAAATAAGTGGATTTAAAATGATGAAACTTTCTAATCAACCTGTCACTGTGTTCATTGTCCTCTCAGGGTGTCTGTTTGGTTCTGAGTGTTACTTCAGAATCATCCCTACAAAACACTATTAGCACAAGGAAAGGTACTGTGTCATTTCCACTGGGACAATTATCTTTACCTGACAAGAAGGAGATTGTGCAGAAGCAGCTTGTTGAGTTTGGAAAGAAACTGAGCGATTCTGCTTTCAATAACCAGGTGAACATCCCTTTTGTTGTTGGAGTAATTTAAGAAGAAATTGACACTTTTTGGCATATCTAGTACATTTATCATTGTGTTGAATGAATGAATGAATGAATGAGGCATTTATATAGCGCTTTCATGTGTATTGCAATACACCCAAAGCGCTTTACAATCATGTAGGGGGTCTCTCCTCAACCACCACCAGTGTGCAGCATCCACTTGGATGATGCGACGGCAGCCACAGTACAACGGCGCCAGTGCGCTCACCACACACCAGCTACAGGTGGAGAGGAGAGAGAGTCATAGAGCCAATCAAGTGGATGGGGATTATTAGGAGGCCATGATAGACAGGGGCCAGTGGCGGGAATTTGGCCAGGACACCGGGGTTACACCCCTACTCTTTACGATGAGTGTCATGGGATTTTTAATGACCACAGAGAGTCAGGACCTCGGTTTAACCCCTGTAGCTTCAGACACTGCTGATGAAGAAAGGCTCTGTGAGTCCACTCTACCTCCGTTTGGCCTGTGAGGAGCTTAAGAATTATGCCTCCTTTGAGAAGGTAAATAATTGTTAAAGAATAAATTTTTCTGAAATGTGCTTTTAGTGATCTACATGATGTTATTTTGCTAAAGAAGTGTGAAGTTGAACATAGCATTGATGATGTAATTTGTCATTTAGATGAAGGACAGCCTCCAGTCTCTTCCTCAGTCTCTTGGTGAGCTGGTGCAGCACAGTCTGCTGAGGCTGCAGAATCAATATTGCAGAGCAGGACTGGGATGGGCATTAGCTACTCTTGCCATCAGCTCCACTGGTAAACAACATATTATTTATTTCTCTGCAAGAACTAATTTAATTTGATGCTGTATTCATGTTTTGTTAATTCTTTAAATTTGGCTCTACAGGGGTCCAGGGTTGGCCTGTCCAATTAAATTATCCAACCCTACTCTCTTAAAGGGGGTACCATGATACAGTGATTAATATCAAATAGTAATACTAATATAGCACTGAATGATTAATGTATCATTGTAATTACATGGTAAGCTCATCCAGAAAACATGATTCAGGGTCGTCCTATGGGACTTGTTTTGCTTATTTTTATTATAAAGAACTGTGGCCCAATGTACGTCTTAAGTGCAGTCATATTGGTAAAATTTCACATGCAAAAAGGCCCCATTGTCTGTTGTCAATAATGTAGCAATGTATGAAGCTCAGCTCACACAGAAGTCACTTTCAAACCAAACAACTTTCTGTTAATCAAAGCAGCAAATTCAAGAGTCATGACCAACTTGAACCCGATGTAAAATCTGTCTGGAAATCTTTTGCCCTCACATGAAATTCATGATTGCGTGGATTTGAATTGAAATGACTGAATTTCGAAAGTGAACAATTTGACAAACAAGAGTAAATGTAAATGTGACCATACCTTTAGAATTGTCATTAATAGATGTTTATAAAAAAGGTTAAACCTGGGAACCTGGGAAGATTTTAGAGATTCTATCAAATATGAAACATCAAGCTAAAGCTTTAACTCAAAACTGTATTAAATTTTAAGATCTTATATAGTTTTTATCATAATGTTGTCAGAAGTTTAATTGCATGTTGTTGAAAATAAATATTTTTCTAATCACTTTCTTTCACAGGACTGCGGGAGAGTTCTCTTTACACTGTACTGAACATGTGCAATGATTTAAACTCTAGAGGTGGGCCGGTGACATGGCAGGAAATTCTCCATATAGCGAGGCATCCAGAGAGCCGTGTTCCCATGGCAGTATTCTCTCAGCTGGCACGAACTTTGCACAGGTACAGCCCGGTGAAATATATGGACATAAGAAGTAACTACTGTTGCTTATAATAGTTTGTTTGGTCATTCTTCTAATGCAGCCTAATTGGACCGTCCCATGGTCATGGCTCAGATGACCTCCTGATTTTGACCCATCCAGAGGTGAAGTCAGCCTTTGAACATCTGTATCTGTCTACTGAGGAGAGTAGAACCAGAAGTCATCTGATAATTGCAGGTAAAACAAGATACATGTCAATCATGATGCATTTAATGCGTTTCATACACTATTGCTTAAAAGTTTTGGGTTCAGCAAGTTTTGTGTGTGTGTGTGTGTGTGTGTGTGTGAGAAGAAAATTAATACTTTTATGCATCAAGGATGCATGAAATTGACACTTTATATAGTTACAAAAGATTTTTATTTTAAATAACTACTGTTGTTTTAAACCTTCTTTATTTATCCGAGAACCTTGAAAAACGAATATGTCATGGTTTTAGATTTACCATCACTGGAACAAATTACATTTTAAAATATCTAAAATGGAAAACAGTTATTTTAAATTATAATATTTCACAATTTTTTATCAAATAAATGCAGCCTTGATGAGCATGAGAGAATTCTTCCAAAAAATGTTTTACCAATCCCAAAGTTTTGAAAGGTAATGTATGTTTTTAGATATTTATTTCTGTATAACTTTTTCCCAGCTCACCTTTGGGTGCAGTCAAATCCTCAGGGGAAGGACACATTTCTTCACTCTGATGCTGATATTTTGTCTCAACTCCCTGCGCACCTGGTCAGTGTCCTCCTGCTCTCTTCTTTGATCTTTCAGCTTCAGTGAGCAATGTGAGGTTACAAAACTCATAAGAGATGTCTATTCTCTCTCTTTACTCAGATGGGCAGTAATCAGTGTGAGCCGTTGTGTTTTCTGCTGTCCAGTTACTACTTCCTCTATGCTAATGTGCGGCATGGACTTCTTCATCAACTTTTGGAGACCTACATTTTATTTGGTAAGAGAGCCTTAATGCTTCTGATTTTTAGCAGTAGTACATTTCTTCATAGATCACATATCACATATTGATAGTTTTTGCTATTATCTATGTAGCCCAAAAATATGAGACCCATCAGCTCCATTTTTTATACAAACTTTATTATTGTATACCTGTAAAAACCCAACCATAATGACGTGAAAAAAGACTTAAAATAGATTTATGATCATTATTTTTCAGATAACATGAAGGATTTTGAAGACTATCTCAGTTTTCTGAAGCGCCACAGCCTTCTCTTCTCCCAGTGGCCTGCACTCTTTGTACAAACAGCTCTTAATGAACCTTGTGACAACTCTGCCCATTTGTGGGCAGAAGGCATGATGAGAAATGGAGTGCATGCTGTAAAATGGCTAAAAGTGGTTGCAGGTAACTTTTTTTTCTTACTCAAATGTACAATGTACTAAGCAAAAGAAAAAAAAAATGAATGAAAGATAACTAACCTGTGAAAAATACTCTGTAACTCTGTAACATTAAGAACTGGCCACATGAATGCCCACTCCAACAAGATCACAGGATGTGATGGCAGCTCAGACAAAAAACTCTTTGCTACTGTCTCACTAGACTTAAACTTGAAGGTAAAACCAAGAATTTTTTTTTTTAATTCTGAACTGCATGCAGTGTTGTGCAGTTTAGAAGTATTCATCATTTATGTGGCTGTACTCAGGTGTGGTCAGCGCAGAAGAGCACAGAAGTGGCCTCTCTCATGAATCCCTCCCCACTGAACTGTGTGAACTTTGACCTCGAGGGTCAGCTCGTGGCAGTGGGATGCTGGGATGGAGCTGTTCGTTTGTGGAACTGGCTTGAACAGAAAAACGTTACAGTGAGGAAATGACTCCAAAGATACGTTATTATACCTTATATACTAAAACGTATAATTTCTCTTCTATTTTAGACTCTGTTAGGTCATCAGAGTTCAGTGCGGAGTCTGTCTTTCTCTCCCTGCTCCTCCATATTGTGCTCAGGCTGTCTGTCAGGAGAAGTGCGGCTCTGGTCAGTGACGGCAGCTGCTTGTGTGGGCAGTTATCATGCTCACCGCGGCTCCACACAGTCACTAAACTTCCTGCAGGGAGGAAACCTCTTGCTGAGCGCTGGACACGACAGTGTGGTGAGGAATGTGATCTTACAGTCTTCATTTTCAGTTATTAGCAGGGATGTAACCTGTTGAAAATTTACAATATGTGATGTAAAGTTGGGGGTACGAGTTTATATGAATGTATCTCTGAGGGGAACTGACTGTCTTCAGAAAAGTTTAGATGGTATCATCTTTTCATCTTGCTTCTGCATAATGCATATTTAAGTAGTGTTTATAAGCGCAGCGCTGCTTTGTTCACAGCTGTGACCAAAGAAAAAAACTATACCACTGCTGTTCCATAAGTGCCACCTGCTGTCAGAGAGTCAATTTGCGTTTTCATTCAGCCCATCTGCATGTAGTATTATGTAGTGTAACTTCACAAAGCTGAAGTCAGACTATTCTGTTTTTGTTTCAAATTTTGAACTATAATCTAATTTAAATAAAAAAAAAAAAAACGGCTCATGCTGCATGTATGCAGCATCTTTGTTTGGATCGTGGTTGCCAGAAAGCCTTAGTTAGTTTGTTTATATGAAGAGATTTCTTTTATTTGTATTATTCATTTATTTATTCGGTTTGAGATTTATTTTAATATTTCAATTTAGTTTTGCTTTTTGACATAAGATATTTCAATTTCACAAAGAAATGTGCAGCATTTTGTCTGAGTACAAAAAGTACACTGAGTACTTTTTTGTTGTCTAGGTTCATGTATGGTCTGGTGGTCTCGGGAAAACTGTTGCTGTATTGGGAGAAGAAAAGGTACTTTCTTGTTTTTAAATTAGAATTGCTACTTATTGTAGTATTTTTTACTGCTTATACTAGGGATGCACAATATTATCGGACTGATATTGGAATCGGCCGATAATGGCTTTAAATGTAAATATCGGCATCGGCCCGATATGAAAAATTATGCCGATATGTCTTACCGATAAGAGGAATACGTTAACTCACATGTGCTCAGGCTGTGCTAGTGATTAGATCACGTCAGCAGTGTGGCTCAGTCTTGAAGCAAAGTTTTGTCTGAATGACGATTAGATTGACTGTTTTGGATCACTGCATTTAATCTGTGAAAGCACGTACAGAATGAAGCGTTCGGTGTGTAGAAGAGTAAATAGTAATAGCACGTGCAGCGGCATAAAATAATGAGTATGTTTTGATTTAATGGTCAGAAGCTATAGCTTACATGAAAAAAAAAATCACAAACATGACACTTGTAAATTAAATAATTTTATATATACTGATTTATTCATTAATGTGTAATATGTTTTATTTTTTAAACAAATCATAAGAATTTTCAGAATTTTTACAACTCTTTTGCTTTAGACCAGGGTTCCTCAGATCTTTCCCTGGAGGGCCAATCTGCTGCAGAGTTTAGCTCCAACCCTGATCAAACTCACCTACCTGTGATTTTCTAATGATCTTGAAGACTCTGATTAGCATGCTCAGGTGTGTTTGATTAGGGTTAGAGCTAAAATCTGCAGGAGTGGGCCAGATTTGAGGATGCCTGCTTTAGACCATCTACAAATGTTAAATTTTAAAATAAAATGTTAGGGTTAATGCAGCGATTGATATATAGTTTATTTATAGTTATTTTCAAAGCTTCAATGTACTGTCAAAAAACCTTCATTATTTTTTTATTTAATTCTAACAAATAAGTTCTTGTTAAAAACTAACCAAATTAAAAATATTTTGCTTATCATTTCTGCACAGGAGAGGTGTTGTTTCCAAACAAAAGGAAATATATCGGTATCGGCCGAAATAAGTTGAAAAATATCGGCATAACGGATATCGGCAAAAATCCAATATCATGCATCCCTAGCTTATACCATTTATGAACATTATTAAATTCTGTAATGAATTCAGTCTGAACTGCTTGACTTGCAGATTCCAAGCAGACTTTTTGTAAATAATTTGCCTCTATTTTGTCTTCTAAATTTGTATACCTGAATATGTTTGTGTGATATTTAGGCCTGTTAATTTAACTTTATTTAGAGTGAAATTTAGGAGCTTAAATTAAGATGAAGCGAATGCTTTGTGTGTGGCTGTAGCCAGTGGATATGCTGCTGTGGGTTACCAGAATGATGGTATCAGAATGTTCAGTTTGAAATCAGGTAAATAAAAGTTTACATCCAGCATTTACAAACATGCTCATGTCATCCTGTTTCAAGATATATGCAGAGCTCACATTCTCAAACTTCTCAATCTTACTTGTTCTCAAAAATCACAACATAAAAAGAATAAAGTTTTAAAAAACTTTACAACTCCAATAATTATAGAGCAGGAGCAGAACTCAAATGCTTTGTGCTGTAGGAGAGAAGGTTTGGTCCATGCTCTGCCTCATATGGATGGAGGCCAAAGGAACAGAGCGCTGCTGCTGTCGGGGGGCATGGATCACCGTCCCAGGGTCTGGGAAAGGCAAGGAGAAAATCCAGAAAACCTTGTGTTGATAGGATCTTTCACTGTGCAGAAGGGACCTATTCTCGCCTTGGCTCAAAACTCCACCTGCGTGGCTTCTGCATCTGGTCAGTGTGCACAATGCTTTGTTGATTGATTTCAGTCCATATTGGATATTTAGTTTTTACATTTAGATTACCTTTGCCTTCATCTAGCACTCGCTTAAAGTTAATCTTTAAAAACAGTAATTTAACAGTTTAAAATGCAATCTTTAGCAAATCTCAGAGTGAATATCTATTTTCATACTGTACATTTTTACCATTTTTAAAACAATGGATTTTAGTTTTTAGAGGTTTATTCTAAATATTTTAAATATATTTTTATTACATATCTGCCATTTTTTAAATATTTCATATCTGCTAAATGCATACATTTAATTTTTTATTAAAATTCATTATTTTTCCTTAAAATATTGTTTTGTTTTAGATGACTTCACTATTGGTCTGTGGTTGAAGGATAATTTGACTTCTAAGCCCTGGATTGACCCTAAGGTGATGTGTATTCTGAGAGGTCACAATGGAGGGGTCACATGCCTTGCCTTCAGTCCTGATGGGAAAGAGTTGCTCTCAGGAGGGAAAGATCAGGTACTTGCTCCACTCACCATCTATTGCTGGAAGAAATAGAAGAGAATACACAATTTCTGTCACACTCAGTTTAATCACAATTTCTTCTAATAGGCTTTGATGATATGGAAGCTAAACGCTTCTCCTCCAGTTCTTTCCCAGTCCATTTCAAATTGCCATGGAGACTGGATTACAGGATGTGCCTGGACATCATCTGCTGTGGTGAGAAAGACATTTACAAAGTGCTGTTTAGTTCATTTCATCAACATCTGACTCTGTGTCTGTAACCGAATACAAAACCTCTCTCACACCTCAGCTCAGCTGCTCCAGTGACTGTAAGCTGCGGATGTGGGATATCCAGACAGGACGTTTGCTGAGAGAGATCCTCTCTAGTTCATCTCTGAGCACATTGTGCTGTTGGGTAAGACAGTTGTGCCATGTTGCAAAGACATAAAGAAGTGGAACCTGTTAATATGTATGTAGTTTTTAATGTCTTAAGGAGGATCATGTGATGGCAGGCTCTACAGATGGACTGCTGATGGTTTGGAAGTGGGAATCAGGGGTAGAAATCACCAGGATCCAGGCCCACAAGTCACGTCTCCATCACTGCACTGTTGTCTCAGGTACAGTCAGTGACTAATACACACAAATAGCTACCTGATTTCTAAATATGGATATGTATCTTCCTCACACAAAAAAGAAATTCTAAGAAAAAAAAAAATTTGCACACAGATCTGGAAAAGAATTTAAAACCAGAAGACTTACTGGTAGCTTCAGCATCAGAAGATGGAACTGTTAAAATTTTTTCATTAATAGTTTGTTTAATCACATTCTTTAAAAGAAGTTCTGTCAGATCTTTTAAATAATCAGATCTTTTAAATAATTTCCAGAGATTAATTCTAGGCATGCATAACATATCGATACCATACTGGTCATCAGTCGATATTTAATTTAAGTGTTTTATTTTTATTTATACAATATAGCATAGAATTTCAATATTGTATAGAATTTTGGCCAACATTAACATTTGTTGCTACTGGGATAAAATGAAAATAATTCTCATCTTATCTGTATCAGAATTTTAATACCAGTGCATTCCTAATTTATTCCCAAAAATTGTTTTCTTAGGTCCAGCATCACAACACTGCACAGTCACAGTGCAGAAATCCAATATTTAGTGTGCAAAGAGGCTGGACTGCCGGAGTTCCTCACTGTCTCAGTGGATCGCTCCCTCAGGTCCTGGAGCGTCAACACACCAATGAGTATGACAAAATGATCAAAAAAGCAGAATTTAAACTGATGCAAAAATCGCAACATTTATTTTCTTGTGAAACTATAGCAGTGCATCCAAATATAGCATTTGATTGGTATTAATAACTTTTAGATAACTTTTTGATATACACTGATTCATCCACAGAAACCTGTATCTGGAAGCTGGAGCAGGACTCCAAGAAGTGCATTGTGGGGTAATGACCTTTAACCCTTTTCACTTTCATACATCAGTTCTGCAAACTTGTTACTTAAATTCACTTTACATTTCGCTCACATTTAAAATGATTGATTTTAATTCTTATTGTTTTGTTTGACTTTTTTTTTATCTTAATTTATCGGTTATTATTATTTTGTTTTGTTCCAGGCTCGATAAGGTGTCTTCATACAAAGTGAAGTCTCCTTTGAGCTTGTTGTTTTACTGTGGATGTCTGTTTGGAGTATATATGGGTGGAACAGTCACTGATGTGCTCTCTACTAAAGTAGCTTTTAAGTAAGAAATCACCACAATTTTTATATACGTAAAAGCTGTCCTGCAATCCTCTGTTAAGCATTTTTCCATGCGAGGTGGCACAAAGTGAATAATAACATTCCTTTACTGGGTAATAAAAAGTAAATGTACAGAATGTGTGTTTTATTGTAGCTGGTTAAGAAGGGTATGTCCTCTTGGCATGATGGCGAATGATAGCAAGAGTTTTTGGCTGTTGGGTCAGAAACAGGGCGTTCTGTACTTTGGCCTCATTGTAAGTTCATCATCTGTCATTATTATGTGATATTGGCATTGTGAAAACTGTTATAATAATCTGAAATGATCTGTCTTTTAGTTGTCTCTGAATCCGAGTGGGTCAGACTTCTACTTAACCTTTTGTGATGATGCGATAAGTAAGAAGCCAAAAGACTCAGAGATAGAGGAGGAAATAGATGAGGAGCAGCAGGAGAAGCTGTGTGAGGAACAGCGGGGAGAGGGCGACACAGGTCAGCTCCTGGATCACAGCTGCAGCAGTGCAGAACGGTACACCTGTTTTATTAAAGAATTATTTTGTCAGGATGTATAAAAATCATGAAAAGTGTCACTTTTTTCCCATATTTTTCCCACTGTGTAAAGCCCAGGTCAAACAGCCCTGGAGGAAAGCATGGTTATGGCATGTAGGGTTATCTAGATCAGGAGCTTCTATATAAGTCTTAATTTGCTTCCAACTTTTTAGAGCATTTTTTTATGACAAAATGATTATCATATAGAGCTGCATCATTTTTATTTGGACTATTGGAAAGAGCAATAAGAGATGTCTCGTTACAAAATGTTCGTTCCATCTTTAACCAGGAAGGATCTTCATGTTCCACAAGGAAAAAATGCTAAAATTAGTCGCCCATTAATCATATTTAAACTGCGGTAGGTTAAACCCTCCATCTTTTTTAGCTTTACATAAATTATTCTTGGATATCCACACACTCTTGTATTCCCACAAATAAAGTACAATCACATAAAAACATAAAATGTCCAAAACAGGGAATAAAGTGTCCAAGGGGATCTGGTGTCATCGTCGTGCTGGGGAATTGTGAAGGAAGGACTCTTCTTTTGTGTTGTTGCGTATAGTGATGGACTTGAATCGGGAATCGGGATTTGATTGGATTGTTGGATCGTTGTCGTTTGTTATTTTAATGTGGGTGACCGGGATTGCTGGAAGGGATTGAAAGTCCCCTGACAGTTTGACAAGCTTATTGCCTAGCCTTTGTTTTTTTTATTAAAAATTACAACTGCACGCAAATTTTTAAGAAATAATGATGTGCACAGATAAATAACACCGCCCTGCATCAAGAATTATGATAAGTGACAGAAGAAAATGCAAACATGACGCAAATGATTTCTGCTACGTCTGTGGGAGTTTTTCTTGGGATAAAAAGCTTATTTATAAACTGTAGTACATATTTTTCCGCTTCTTTTGTAGTTTGTAAGTTAAATTATACATTTTAAATATTTCTTCTAGTCATGAATACTTTTAACATTTGACTTTTTATTTCAAGTGCATTAAAGCGGATATTATAATTTGAAAACATTTCAAAAACCTTATTTTGTGAAAAAACTGTATTTGATGGAAAGTTTTTTTTTTTTAAATATATTTTTAAACTCAGCATCAAATTAGGCAATGTTGTGCCTTTTTCCGCAAATCGGCAGAATACAAGGCTGTGTAATGAAAAAGAGAATTGTCTATTTTGAGTGCATGGTGGCTTTAACACGACCAAAGAAAAAAACAAAAACAATAATCTATTAACCTCAAGTGGTCATTATGTGAACTGTTTATGACTGATAAACACATTGCAATTTGGTTGTTTTTAAGTCATGTTGTTTTTTTCTACAGACTTTTTTGTGTGTGGTGATTGTAAAGGGAACATGTGGTTCAATCAGCCTCCTAATCTGTCCACCTGGACTCAAAGAAGAACGGCAAGTATCCTTTCATATATATAACGATCACGTGTCAATCATGCAGTCATGTGTTTCTGATAAATGGTTTGTGTGACTGGTCTGTAGGCACACACAGACAAAGTGAGTGTACTGCGGCTTACAGATAGCCTCATCATCTCAGCGTCTCACGACAGAACCGTCAAACTGTGGGACAGACGAACTAAGAAACAGGTATTTTTATTCTTGCTTTTATGCACGGTGTGTATACCAGTGTTTATTTCATCTGCTTTCTGTTTCTCACTCATTTTCTATATTTCACAGGTGGGCATGTTTGTGTGTGGAGGCCCTGTCAAGGTGCTGGAGGTGAACCCATGTGACCCCAAGGAATTTGTTTGCGGTGATACGCAGGGTCAGCTGTACTTCCTGTCTTGGAAAGGTTAATTTTCTGAACATCAGTCAAAGGACACAGTCACTTGTTGCGTCATTATTCGTACATTTGTAATCTTTAATCTTTCTTTCCATGAGTTGTAATGTTGCATTCTGCACATTTTCATTTTATTTTACACGCATGAAGCATTTTGCACTAATGATACTATTGCCTTAAACTGAGCCATGATATGAAGAATATTTGTGTTGATTTTATAATATGAATTTGACAGCCACATGATTTAGGGTTCAGTTACATTAAGTAAATAGATTTTTATAAGAATTGCTTTTTTTCCCCTGCAAGTTCACATTGGGAAAAGCAGATGTCCACTGAATGTGCTGTGATGGTGTTCTCCATTGTCGAAAATCCATTGTCCAGGATAGAGATTTACCTTCACTTTATCCCCTTCTTCTAGCAGCAGAGAGACTCCATTTGAAGAGCTGATAAAACCGCTTGCTTGGTGTCCATGTGTAGAAATGATATGCTGGTCATTTTTAAACAGGCCTGCGGTAACGGCTTTCTCTGGACTTCCAAAGGCCTTGGAGAAGACCTTGAAAGCATATGCTCCCCTCACAGGTGCTGTAAAGATTCCTGTATCGGACAGTGGTTAATTAGATACATTCATCTGAGAGCATTATAGAAAATCCCAGAGGTACATTCACACTAAATGAATTGATTCACCTGTGTTTGGATCATAGGCATTTCCAGTATTAAGGAAGATGTATTTGTAAATCAGAGTGTGTAAACCATTATCAAAGGGTCCAATGCTTTGTGGTCCAAAAGAGGTCAACAGAGCGGCTGAGAAAGCCACTTTAGGAGCTAAAACATAAACATAAAAATGATGATCTCATGTTTACATTATCGTTCAAAAGTTTGGGGTTGGTAAGATTTGTTTGTTTTCAAAAGAAGTCTCTTAAGGCTGCATTGACTTAAACAGCAAATAAACGAAATATATTCTTGTAATGGCAAAGCTTTCAACAGCAATTACTCTGTCTTCAATCTAATAGTGATTTAGTGCTCAAGAAATATTTTTATTTTTATCATTTTTTCAGGATTTTTGGCGATTAGACAGTTCAAAAGAACAGCATTTATATGGAATAGAAATATTTTGTAACATGTCTTTACCTGTCACATTTGATAAGTTTAATGCATCCATGCTGAATAAAAGTATTCATTACTATACCAAAAGTGTAACTTAAGCTCTGTACAAACAGCAGTACTGTAGAGCTATAAAGTTTAGAAAATCACAAATTCAACATCATTAATAAATTAATCTTTTAACTTGATGCAACAGCCTTAATTTTTAAAGTGACTTTTCAAATTTGAATGTTACCTTGATTCAGCTTCATTAGTTCATCCATATTGATCTTTGTGTCAGCTGTTGTTTTATTCAAAATCTTCAGTTCTTTTGCTTGTTCTAAAATAATAATTAAACAAATGTTTAGTGCATAGGGACAGTAAATGTAAGCTGAAGAAATTCATAGATACACCTTCTTAACCTTTGTTAAGTAGTGATAACACGGTATGCAATTTAACTTTATTTTATAATGTTTCAGTAGAAACAATATGGTGTTATAAATATGTTTAGAAATATACACATTATTGCAGTTCATTTCAAACTGGCACTGTCGTGTACTGCATGTATAGGAGCTTGTCATATTACCTTCGTTCTTTGTTTTTAGTCGTTCCATTTCATTCTCCATAGATTTCATCTTTTTTTCCATGGCTGTTATTTTTCCTAGTTCTTCAAGGATATTAATGTTTGGTGAAAGTACTTCATCTGCCGGTATAGCCCACACATTGAGCATTACAAGTGTTACAAGAATCAACATTATTGCGCTGTAGTACTGTACTGAATCAACTGAAGTCTTGTTTTTTTATACTCTTAAAGACAGAACAACATCTTGCGTAATTATTTAAACTGTCCAGTAGACTTTGGACTACAGACCAATGCTTTTTTTAGTGTGTGAAAAGAAGGATTTTATAGTATTGTGCGTTTTTTCCATCATTTTACCTAATTAGTCTTTTCTTTGTTAGTTTCTGTTGAATTCAGAGTTGTATTCAGATCAATGACACCAGAGCACAATCTAGGGCCTTGTAACATTGTTAAAAACTTGATACAAACCAAAAATTTTTACAGTGTAAAA
Source organism: Onychostoma macrolepis (assembly GCF_012432095.1). Taxonomy (NCBI): domain Eukaryota; kingdom Metazoa; phylum Chordata; class Actinopteri; order Cypriniformes; family Cyprinidae; genus Onychostoma; species Onychostoma macrolepis. Next base: position 24,372,803 of record NC_081156.1, read on the forward strand.
GAAGTTCTTATCGATATGTGTAGTCTAAATGAATCCATTCTTTTACTAAATAGGCCTGTTTTGATTTCCAAAAGCTTTAGTGAAATATCTTGTGTATATACCGTCATAGGTTAGGACACCCTATTGAATTCCATGGTTTTCTGTATCAGGACATTTAAAAAAAAAAATTCTGGTCCTTGGCAGGTCTTCAAATTTGGAAAATAAAACTCAAGATGAACAATAACACATGACACACACACACACACTCTCTCACACATACACCCACCATTCATATCTGCTTATTGCAGTGTTTCTTTTTCTTTTCTTTTTTTCACATTTAAATAAAATAAAATTGTTTTGATTTGACTTTTTAGATTAAAAAAAAGAAAAGTGCCTGCAGTCAAGTTTTAGAAACAACTTTCTGTAAAAAGGTTCTGAAAATTTATGTGGCATTATTGCAAAAGCAGGCACTTCAAAATACATCAAACAACAAAAACAAATTCAAACCTTTGAGAAAAATACTGTTTTTAAAGTATTTTATAATGTTTGAATATATATTTACAAAATATATATCAGAAAAGTTGTGAGAGGAGCAGTTAGCCACTTCCAGCAAAAATGAGTGGATCTCTATGGGCCTCTGCCCACAGGACCTGGGCACCTCACAGTCATTGAGTCGACCATGAACTCCTCTGTATAGCAAAGTATTACCATCTGGTCATCCAAAAAAAAAAACAATGATCCCAAGCACACCAGCAAATCTACAACAGAATGGCTGAAAAGAAAAGAATCAAGGTGTTGCAATAGTCCAGACCACATCCTGACTGAAATGCCGTGGTGAGAGCTGTGCATAAACTAATGCCCACAAACCTCAATAAACTGGAGCAATGTGGGACGAAATTCCTCCAGAACGTCGTGAGAGACTGATAAAATCATACAGAAAATGTATGATTGAATCATAGCAATTGAATCATAGGGTGTCCTAACTTTGTCACACACGGCTTTTCCATATTTGCTTTATTTTTGTTAAATAAATAATGACACAGTGTGAGGTTTTATTTTCTGAATTTTAAGACCTGCCAAGGACCAGATAATTTTTTTTTTTGTTTTTATGTCCTGATACATGAAACATTCCCATATCGGACAAAGGTGATATTAATAACACAAATGAAAAGGCAAGGATTTCTAATTCCTGTTTTGTGCACTGTGGAAACCTTACAAACTGGAGGGAAATAATGTGCATTGAACATTTGAATGATTGCAGATTACAGAACATTGTTAATATGATTACAGAACATTTGTATGATTACAGAACTTTGTGCAAGTTTTTATCACATGGGGAAAAGCAGATGTCCACTAAAGGTGCTGTGATGGTAATCATTGTCAAAAAGCCAAAAATCGGGATAGAGATTTACATATACTTCATCCCCCTTTTCCAGCAGCAGAGAAACTCCATTTGAAGAGCCGATAAAACCACCGTCTTGCCGTGCATATGTTGAAATTTCATGCTGTCCGTTCTTGAAAAGGCCTGCAGAAACCCCTTTTCCTTGACTTCCGTAGGCCTTTGAGAAAACCCTGAATGCATACACTCCCTTCATGGGTGCTGTAAAAATTCCTGTATCAGACACAATGTCTTAAGTCAACTAAACTCTCCCTTTAACTTCGAAGGATCATAAAAATGTTACATTTACAGTATATGAAGTGATTTATTGTACCTGTGTTTGCATCATAGGCCTCTCCAGCATTGAGGAAGATGTGTTTGTACATCAGGGTGTGTAAACTACTGTGTGGTCCGGTAGTGGATGACAGAGATACTGAGAAAGCCACTTTTGAAACTAAAGATATTTTGAAAATATGTAAATTAGATTACAAATGATGTCATTAGCTCAATTTTTAAGGTTTGCCTTTAAAATTTGAAGTTTAACATTGAAGTTCTGAAATTTTTTTTTTTATTTTTTTTTTTAATTGGCAGTACTTTAGAGTTATAAAAAATCAAGGGAATAAATCACAAAATTAAACTTTGATAAACTGATAAATAATTAATTTAAAATGTTGTGGTTAAGATTAAGACTAAATGAACAAAATTGTAATTTACAGTACAGTTACTGTACATTACCTTCATTTTGTTTAATTAGTTCATCCATTTTGGTCTTTACGTCATTTGTTGTACCACGCAGGATCGCCAGCTCCTTTGCTTGTGCTAAAATAATAATAATCCTTAATAGATAAGTATATTCACTGACTTTTCACTGACAGAATTGTAATTTGTAAATTTACCTTTATTTTGTTTAACTAGTTCATCCATTTCGATCTTTCTCTCATTCATTGTAACGTTCATGTCCTTCAGTTTCTCAGCTTGTGCTAAAATAATGAACAATCATTAACTTTTCAGTGCATATACACTAAAAAGAACCACCGATTCATTTTAAAACCATTCACAATGCTTCGGGTGAGTTCTATAGTGCTGTTAGATTCTAAAAATAATACCATTTATTGCATTGGAAATAATTTTTATGGTAGGACTTGGGTTATAGGCATGATCTACAAAGAAGAAACCATTCTAGTTTACCTTTTGATGTTTAGCTTACTTTTTAAAGCTATTTGTATACTTAAAGTTCTATATAGATTATGTTCTTAAAACACATTTATAAATAGTGTCACATTACCTGTATTCTCTGTTCTTAGTCGCTCGATTTCCTTCTCCGTAGATTCCATCCTTGTTTCCATGATCTTCATCTTTTCCAGTTTTTCAAGAATATTTATGTTTGGTGAAAATAAATAATCTGCTGGTATAGCCCACATATTGAGCATTAAAACGGTTATAATAATCAACATTATTTATTGTTTTGTGATGTATCAGCTGAATTAACATTCTCTTAGTCCTAAAGTCCACAACTTGTGAAAGTGTTTAAATTGTCCAATAGACTTTGGACTGCAAAGTCCATTTTCATCTATTTTTAAAATAGCAAGGACCACAATGGAATTAAGCCTATGACTTTTTTTTGTGTATATTATCCTCGACAGTTTTGAAATGTGTATGAATTAGTCTTTATGGGCTTTTTTGTATTATGTTTAAAATTTTGTCAAATAAAACAAACAAACAAACAAAAAAACACACATTTTGAAGCAATATTTGTTTTAGGCAGTAACTATAAAATGGAACATGCCAAGTGTGTTTCTATTAAACAATATTGAACTTTTAAAAATTTTGTTTAAATATTATTTTGCCCAATTCTTTTCCACATTGATACTGCATGAAGACAGTAATGATCAGTGACTCACACAGAAAACAGTAAAAGATCAATATAATGGAATAATGAGAGACTCCACTATTTTAGTAAAATGCTTTAATGGGTTACATTTGGCACATTGACACACACGTGTGTGTCAAATATGTAACATTGCTAAAAATCTGCAACAATGCTGAAATTCAATATACCAAGATTGGTAGTGTATAATATAAGCTATTTACTGTGAAAAATAAAATCATATACAGTAACAATACCGTATAGGCCTATTTTAATTTCCAAAGGTGTTAGAGAAAGATCTTGTATAACTTAGCTACATGCATATTGCTTAATTCTGTAGGTGCCATAAACAAAGGTGATACAGCTGAGGTATCAGTTATGCTATATATCAAATTGACTTGATATGTATTACTTATCAAATTCATTTACACACAGTCTTCCAGACAGAAAAACAATAATGTGAATTGAACATTTTGTATGATTACACTCTTGATATACAAAGATGCTAATGAGTAAACCTGGTGTATTTTCTGTTCACATGGGGAAAAGCAGATGTCCACTAAAGGTGCTGTGATGGTGTTCATTGTCAAAAATCCAATATCCAGGATAGAGATTTACATATATTTGATCTCCCTTTTCCAGCAACAAAGAAACTCCATTTGAAGAGCCGATAAAACCACCGTCTTGCCGTGCGTATGTTGAAATTTCATGCTGGCCGTTTCTAAACAGGCCGGCGACAACTGCTTTATCTTGACTTCCGTAGGCCTTAGAGAAAACCCTGAATGCATACACTCCTTTCATGGGTGCTGTAAAAATTCCTGTATCAGACGGGAAAAAAAATAACTTAAATCATTCAAGATTGAAAATATTCACGGTAGGCTATATGAAGTGATTAACTGTACCTGTGTTTGCATCATAGGCCTCTCCAGTATTGAGGAAGATGTGTTTGTACATCAGGGTGTGTAAACTACTGTGAGGTCCGTTAGAGGACGACAGCGAAACTGAGAAAGCCACTTTTGAAACTAAGACATAAAATATCATTAGAAATGATTTCATCAAACCTCTTTTTAAGGATTACCTTCAATAAAGAAAGTAAATAACTAAAATTCTTTATAAGCAGCACTACTAACATGTAAAGATAAATATAAATCACAAAATTCAACATTTATATATATATATATATATATATATATATATATATATATATATATATATATATATACATATATATATATATATTCAACATTTAAGTATTTAATGTTTGTGGCTATTAAAGTTATAGCAGGCTTTTATATGGTAATGCTGTTTTAGATTAAAGCTAAACATTTAAATGGTAATTTATGGTAATACATATACCTTCATTTTGTTTTATTAGATCATCCATTTTGTACTTTACATCATTTGTTGTACCACGCATGGTCTCCAGTTCCTTTGCTTGTGCTAAAATAATAATAATCCTTAATAGATAAGCATTAATTCATTTATAAAAAACATTTCTGATCAGTTGTAAGCCTTGACATTTTTGATAGGCTGCAATATGTGAGATTTGTCAATGAAAAAATACCTTCATTTTCTTTTAATAGTTCATCCATTTTGATCTTTGTGTCCTCCAGCCTTTTTGTTTGTGCTAAAATAATGAACAATCATTAACTTTTCAGTGCATACATGGACAGTGAACAATCCACATTCTATTGCACTGGAAAACACGTTTTTGGTAGGATTTATTAATCTATGTCTATAGGAAACCAGTTACTTTTTGATACTCCATTCAAGTTCTCTGTTCTTAAAAACACATTTAGTGTCACATTACCTGTATTCTCTGTTCTTAGTCGCTCCATTTCCTTCTCCAAGGATTCCATCCTTGTTTCCATGATCTTTATTTTCCCCAGTTCTTCAAGGATGTTTATGTTTGGTAAAAATAAATCATCTGCTGGTATAGCCCACACATTGAGCATTAAAACTGTTATAAAAATCAACATTACTTACTGTTCTGTCTGTTTCTAATATTGTATCAACTGAGTAACACTCTCTTTGTCTTAAAGACCACAAGTTGCGTAATTGTTTAAACAGATCAACAGACTCTGGACTGCAAAAACTACATTTTGAAGCAATAATTGATGTAAGCCACATGGATGTGACAGCTGACCAAAAACTATGATAATGCTGGATTACATTTTCCCAAAAAGGTGACTTAAAAAGCATATAGGTGGTAGAGAGTAACATTTTATTCAATCATGTTAAAGAGAGATTCATTTTTCTACAGCTTTTCAGTGGTGTCCTGATGTTTCTTTTACTAGCCTTTGCTAGCATTCATGTAGGGTGAAGTCAGCTAAAATGGGCTATCAGATAAAATGGGCCAAATAAGGCTGTAGCATCATCTCTTTCAATTTTTACAGAAAATCACAATAACTGATCTTGCATTGTTGCTTCAACACTTGTTGACATGTAACAATCATTTTTATTGGTCTGAGTTTTTTAAGGCGGGCAGGGCAGAGTGTTACATGAAGCTTGTCAGAGAAATTGTAAGGTAATTGAGGCTGACAGTAAATTTAATTAATCACTAATAAGGATACTAAAGCAATTATAAGTAAGCTTACCAACAAAGCAAAGGTTTATGAACAATGTTTTGCTCTTTCAAATAAAAAAGTTTAATTTATAAAAGAAACTTGAAAAAGGTCATTTTAGGTAGAAATGGTTGGTTAAGCTAAAATGGGCCACAATTTTCAGCTAAAATGGGCTGCAAACACACACACACACACACACACACACTTTTACACAGAAATTGAGGGTGAAAATAGGCCTACTGTAGATATGTATCCATACAAAGTCTTAACAGTCTTTAAAAAAAATACAAGTATACACACATTCATGCACACAAAAGACACCAATGCACAGAAACACACACCTACACAACATGATCAGTTCATTTTTACTTGCATTGTTTAATTAAATATTCATTCAACTTTCTATTTAATGAAATACATTTATGGTGTTGTTATGGCACACTAAAGACAATAGTGTCAATTTACTGTAAAAAATAAAATGATTTAAGTTGAAATGACCTGTATTGTTCTCTTTTTATATTGGCCCATTTTACCTGAATGTTGTGCCGTGGCTCAAGAAGGTACCTGCTGATACGCTAACTCTCATAAATGTAAAACTTTTATACTTTTTCACAAAAATATACATAGATTTAAGAGACCCATGCTAATTTACAAGAATATCATTAGATCTCATGCATAGCTTATTTGATGGTATTATAAGTCATTAACCAAAACGTGGCCCACTTTAGCTGACTTCACCCTAATATGCATAGAATTTGATTCATGACATGTAAGAATTGTTAGTGTCTACACATCAAACTGCTATATTATTTCACTGACACAGGTTTTAATATTAAAACCCACTTAATCCCCATTTTTCTCAGACATGAAAGTATCAAAATGTTGTGTCTTTAGTAACCCCTTAATTGAAATAATAATAATTTTTTGAAAAGTGTGTGTTTTATGGTTGGTCACAATTGTGACCGGTGGGAAAATGTGTATACTGAAATTAAATTATTTTTGCAGTCATCAAATTTCTTATATATCTCAGGCAACCCAGTTATTAACCTATTTTAAACGGTTTCATCACATTCTATGGTTATTATTATACATGAAAACCCTTATACAACACTGAATAATTATACGAAGATAAAAAACTAAAATAGTTATTATCCCACCGGTCACAATTGTGACCATCAACATGTTTACTCATTCTATGTCCACACTCAAGAAAACTGAATAATTGTGAATTCATATATAAATACTAGACACCTTAAAGATAATGTGTACCAAAAATCTTTGTCATATCTTTATGTTAACATACTTTACTAGCCTTTCGTTTTGGAGCTTTGATGCAGCCATCATCATCTCGTGGTGCAAACAGGAAATAAACTGTTATTTATTCCATATTTGCAGAAAATGCACTAAAACACCAGTCAGTAAAATTTTTAGAGCTTTATAAATAAAAACTTTCTTTATACGGTCACTGTTGTGACCGGTAATGAAAACGGTACCAAATTTAAAGGATTTTTGTAGGCTATATTAAAACTTTATTGTATTTTTGTCACCTTTGGGTTTTTTTTGGCTTGTCTTGCCAAGCATTGATTATTTTTCTTTCTTCTCATCTGAATAAAGCAGTGTATTTGGACTAACATTCTTTAGAAATTTACATGGGCAGAAACTTCACATAGTAAAAAGTAGGTGTCCACTGAAGGTGTTGCGTCTCAGGGCATCTGTGTAGATACGACGGTTCTCTATGAGCTGAAGACGTATCTGGTCCCCTTGTTCAAGAATAAGACTAACTGAGTTGCATGTAGTGTCTTCAGTGTCTTCTTTGGGAGGGTTATCTGTTGCTGCGACCACAAACTTGCCGTTCTTTAACAGTCTCACACCGGTTGATATGTCATAAGGATTGAAGACCACAAAGTTGAAGAAATAAACTCCTTTTACTGGTGCAGTGAAGATTCCTATTAATAACAGTAGAAACTTAGATTCTTAAAATGATGATAAAATTGTTAAAGCATCATGTTTGAAACTTTTTTAAGCAATGTGATGGTACCTGTATCGGTGTCATAAGCATTTCCAATGTTAGTTAATACATTTTCATACACAAGAGTGGTTGCTTCTTCATTTGGCCCAAAATATTTGATGCCCCATGAAGATGACAGTGAAGCTGAAAAAGCTACTTTTGCCATTTCTGCAAAAAAAGAGATGAGATGAAAATGTGCAAGTGAAAAGAAGAAACTTTAATGTGTCTTTTCATGCAATCATTGCTATTCACATAGTTTCCTTGCATGTTTCCTAAATGTCATGTGTGTAGTCAGAGCTACATTGGGGGCGAAAAAAGAGAATATATATCAGCTTTAATAAACAACTGGTCTCTCCAGTAGTCAGACAGTTTAAAAAATAAAATAAAAAATACAGTACCTTTATTCTTGCTTCTTAGTTCTCTGACTTCCTCATTTAGAGCATTTAACTTAGAACTGACTTCATCATTTAGAGAATTTAACTTTTCCTCCATGGTCTTAATCTTTTCGAGTTCGGCAAAGATGTCTAATCTTGGTGACATTAAATCCTGTGCCAGTGTGGCCCACACTCACAGCAGTAAAATGCCAACTTCCATCTTCATCATTGCTGCTCTTGTGATCACTTTCTTGTAGCCTCACAAAAACCTAAAAATATTTATTGAACAGTCTGACAGACTTTGGACTACAAATATTTAAACGTCTTTTCCTTAAACAAATAGTTACCATTTGTAATGCAGTTACCAATGGTAATACAAGATAATGTTTAAACATTATTTTGCCCAATTCTTCTTATATTGTTCTACTATAAATTCTATTGGATCAAAGTCTCTTTATAGGCCTTTATCACACTTCCGTTTCGTTCTTTTGTTCGTTCATTCATTCTGAACTTTATATTTTTTAGGCTTGTGGTTTTTGCCGTGGTATCAAAATTGAAATCGAGAATTGTAAAATTGAATTGGTATCTTAAATATTGGTGTCATATAAGCTTATTTATTAGAATACAAGATAACATAGATCAAAAACAATGATAACAGCAACTATTTAATTTTTCTTTTGTGGCAGGACCAGTGAAAATATTGGCAGGGCAAGTAATAATTTGAACCACTGACCCAACCAGGCCAGTAGAAAAAATCCTTAGCCTTTAGCCCTCTTGATATACAAAAATGCTGGTGAGTAAACCTGGTGTATTTTCTGTTCACATGGGGAAAAGCAGATGTCCACTAAAGGTGCTGTGATGGTGTTCATTGTCAAAAATCCAGGATATCCACAAGTTTCCTACGCCCCATGAGGCCTTGCGTCAAAAGTGGGAGTGTCTTCCGGTTCGAAGTAAACAAGCGGGACTGTCTGAGTTTCTCCGCGTCTGGAGAGCGTCAGCACCGCGGATCATTTCATATAGTTACCAGCTAACATAAACATTAAAGACTTGTAAAATAGTTTTAGCTCAAAACACACTTTCAGACTGCAGCGAGTGTTTGAAATAGCTTATAGATTATCAACAAAGCAAAAATATGCGATGCAAAAGACTATGCGGCCATTACCATGGTAAACATAGTAAATACGACCGCCTGAAAAATCAGACAAGTGATGTATTTATTTATTTACACATTTTATCTGTTAATAAGTCTCCTCTCTTTATACCTGATGTTCATATATAGCTCCGCGTATGTCATAAATCATTTACCCAATTTTTGTTTGATTCTTAAAGACATTTCTCCCACTTCCACCTGCATTGACGATACCGGAGATGTTTTAAATGATCCACTGCAGATTCTAAGAGCCTGAGCTTGCAAAACATCTAATCTCTTGAGGTTTGATTCTGCTGCTGACATAAGCTATACATCCATAATCAAAAACAGATCTCATGAGTGCCCAGTATATATTTTGCAGAGATGCTCTACTTGCTCCCCATTCCTGTCCTGATAAACAACGAAGTATGTTGATGACCTTTTTACTTTTGTCCTTAATTTTATCCAGATGAACTTTCCATGCCAGTTTTTCATCAAACCAAACTCCAAGAAACCTACCAGTTTTAACCTGCTCCAGGAGTTGCCCATAAAGTTTTAAAGAGAGGGGTGTGATTTTATGCCGCCTTGAGAAGCAAATGACCTGTGTTTTTGATACAGATCATTTAAATCCCCATTTATTTGTCCATTTTTCCACCTCTACTATTGCAGCAGCTTGTATTTTTTTATTAACATATGATATATTGCGCCCTCTAATCCACAAAGCCCCGTTATCTGCATACAAAGATTTTCCTACGTTTTGTTCAACCTGAGAGAAAATATCATTAATCATTATGTTAAATAATAGCGGACTACAAATCTCTCTTCACAAATTCCAATTTACTTTCTCCAGTTTCTATCTACGAATTCTCTTTTCCTTTTCATAGCATATCTTTGTACCTATTTTAGTCATTACCGGGTAATGGTCACTCCCTACTGTAGTATGTTTGATCACATGTGCTAACCCCTGCTATTGAACTAGATACAAATGTCAGGTCAAGCATCATTAAGATGATCCAGCCCATGTCTGAGAGGATTGTGTCTCTTCACTGAGGATGTCTCTAACTGTTTCCCAGAGCAGCCATTTCACATCTAGATACTTCTCTGCTGATTTAACAATTATTTTGACCCTTTCATTTCGGCTTTTTGTCTGTGCTGAACAATTTATCATCTCTGCCATAAACAATACAAAATCATTTTTACTCACTATCAAGAGTTTCCTCTTTCAATTTATCACATTTCTGACACTTATCTATGTTTTTGTTCCTAATTTCAGTTTGTTTAGCCATGGTCCCAATTCCCGACACCTTCTTTGTGGCCTCTGCATAACTGATTCCCTGAACAACCTTAACTCGTTGTACTTCAGCTTGCCTCTTGCTAACCTCACACCCTCGATAAGCTGAACTATGTTCCCCTCCACAATTACAGCACTTCAGCTTTGCACTCTCTTCACATTTGCCATACTCATGTTCACCACTTTACCACATCTCTGTTTTCCCTTACACACCGCCGCCACATGTCCAAATCTCTGACATTTAAAATCTTAGTGGAGGGGGTATGTAAAATCTCACGTCGTAACACATATATCCAATGTAGACCTTATTTGGGAGTTTCTCCTCATCAAAAGTAATCATAATTGAAAGACTATCACATGTACTTTCATTCCTGTTTATTTCCAGACGTCTTACTTCACTCACATTTGCATTTGTTATATTTGCTTTCACATCTTCCCTGTGACAACTCCTTTGACAAATTTTTTACCATTAGTCTTAGAGCATTGCACTTTCTTTCCATTTATTTTGTTCATTCTGATTACTTTCATTTGCTGTTTTTCATCCTTACATATAATCAGCAATTATCCATTTCTTAATATTTTAGCACTCTTTATCACTCCAATTTCCTTGTTTAGAGTTTTTGTTAGCTGTTTTGGATTTATATCACCAAACGAATCCCCTTCATGTACAAGTTTTGCAAATACCTTAAACTCCTCTCTCTCCGTTTCCTCTACAGTTGATCCTCTGTCGGAATCACTTTCATCTGACTTATTCTTTCGTTTCTTTTTCCGTGTATTTTTCCTAACCATCTCCCATTTTTTATAATTCCCATCACCTACTTCCATCTTGTCTAATTCATTTCCTGACCCGTCACTTCCCTCTGCATTCTCCTGTCCATTCACATTCCAGTTGTTGCCAACCACCTTGGGATTTAATCGTTTTGCCATCCGCTTCCCCACTAATCGTCTGTGGCGAAAATGACTGACCAACAACTGACACTTCATTGTCACTCTAAAACACTATTGTTGTACAAGTGGGATGATTGGTCGGTGTAGTATTTGCCCACCCCTTCTCCATTGATTGGACGGCTGGGTAAAAAGTGACAATGACAAGTGCTGCGTTTTACTTGTAAAAAACCAAAGCTATCCAAAGCTAAACAGTTCATGAACTCTCAGCTACAAAAGAAAAAAAAAAACACTGTGCAAAGGAACTCGTAAAATATTATAATGGCAGTGCATCAAAATTCAGTGTCATCAGTCACAAAAATTCGTTCTGCTTGTGTTTCATGAATGAGGCCCATTGAGCATTAAAACTGTTATAAAAATCAACATTACTTACTGTTCTGTCTGTTACTAATATTGTATCAACTGAGTAACACTCTCTTTGTCTTAAAGACCACAAGTTGCGTAACTGTTTAAACAGATCAACAGACTCTGGACTGCAAAAACTACATTTTGAAACAATAATTGGTGTAATCCTCATGGAAGTGACAGCTGCCAAAACACTGTGATAATGCTGGGTTATATTTTCCCAAATAAATAGAAAAAGGTATGTATAAGCATGTAGGTGGTACAACCCGAATTACGGAAATGTTGGGACGTTTTTTAAATTTGAATAAAATGAAAACTAAAAGACTTTCAAATCACACGAGGCAATATTTTATTCACAATAGAACATAGAGAACATAAGAGATGTTTAAACTGAGAAATTTTAAAATTTTATGCACAAAATGAGCTCATTTAAAATTTGATGCATGCTACAGGTCTCAAAATAGTTGGGACGGGGGCATGTTAACCATCTCCTCTTCTTTTCAAAACAGTTTGAAGACGTCTGGGCATCGAAGTTATGAGTTTCTGGAGTTTTGGTGTTGGAATTTGGTCCCATTCTTGCCTGATATAAATTTCCAGCTGCTGAAGAGTTCGTGGTCATCTTTGACGTATTTTTCGTTTAATGATGCGCCAAATGTTCTCTATAGGTGAAAGATCTGTACTGCAGGCAGGCCAATTCAGCACCCGGACTCTTCTATACGAAGCCATGCTGTTGTAATAGCTGCAGTATGTGGTTTTGCATTGTCCTGCTGAAATACACGTCATCTGGAGGGGAGCATATGTTGCTCTAAAACCTTTATATACCTTTCAGCATTCATAGTGCCTTCCAAAACATGCAAGCTGCCCATACCATACGCATTTATGCACCCCCATACCATCAGAGATGCTGGCTTTTGAACTGAACGCTGATAACACGCTGGAAGGTCTCCCTCCTCTTTAGCCGAAGGACACAGCGTCCGTGATTTCCAACAAGAATGTCAAATTTGGACTCGTCTGACCATAGAACACTTTTCCACTTTGAAACTGTCCATTTTAAATGAGCCTTGGCCCACAGGACACGACGGTGCTTCTGGACCATGTTCACATATGGCTTCCTTTTTGCATGATAGAGCTTTAGTTGGCATCTGCCGATGGCACGGCGGATTGTGTTTACCAACAGTGGTTTCTGGAAGTTTAGTAATGTCAATGACAGAATCATGCCGATGAGTGATGCAGTGTCGTCTGAGGGCCCGAAGGCCACAGGCATCCAACAAAGGTCTTCGGCCTTGTCTCTTACACACAGAGATTTCTCCAGTTTCTCTGAAACTTTTGATGATGTTATGCACTGTAGATGATGAGATTAGCAAAGCCTTTGCAATTTGACGTTGAGGAACATTATTTTTAAAGTATTGCACAATCTTTTTACGCACTCTTTCACGACTGGAGAGACTCTGCCTCTCTAAGATATCCCTTTTAAAGCTAATCATGTTACAGACCTGATGTCAATTAACTTCATTAGTTGCTAGATGTTATCCCAGCTTAATCTTTTCAAAATGTCTTGCTTTTTCAGCCCTTTGTTGCCCCCGTGCCAACTTTTTTGAGACCTGTAGCAGGCATCAATTTTGAAATGAGCTCATTTAGTGGATAAAAGTGTAAAATTTCTCTGTTTAAACATTTATGAATGTTCTATTGTGAATTAAAATATGGCTAGTGTGATTTGAAAGTCTTTTAGTTTTCATTTTATTCAAATTTCAAAAACGTCCCAACATTTCCGTAATTCATGGTTGTAGTAAGTAACCATCCTACACTGTTTTGTTCAATCATGTAAAAAAAAATAAAAAATTTTCTTCATATATGACTTTATTCGTGTAATATGCATGGAATTCGATTCGATAAGTAAGAAGTGTCTACACAAAAACAATTACATTGTTACCCATTGACACAAGCTTTAAATTTAATGAATGGTCAACAACAAAAATCAACAAACAATAATACAAAGCAGAGTGTGAAAACATTTGTAGGATTTTTGTAGGCTATATTAAAACTTTATTGTATTTTTGTCGCTTTTGATTTGATTTTTATTTATTTATTTAATTTAATTTTTTGTCTTGCCAAGCATTGATTTTTTATTTATTCCCCCCTTCCCTCACAGCATCAGGAAAGTTTTATTTTACTACTTTATGTTTTGTATCTGATTAAAACACTGCATTTGGGTTAACATACCATCAGAAATTTACATGGGCAGAAACTTCACATAGTAAAAAGAAGGTGTCCACTGAAGGTGTTACGTCTGTTTCCATCTGTGTAGATACGACGGTTCTCCATGAGCTGAATATATATCTGGTCCCCTTGTTCAAGAATAAGACTAACTGAGTTGCATGCAGTGTCTTCAGTGTCTATCCCAGGAGGGTTATCTGTTGCTGAGACCACAAAATTGCCGTTCTTTAACAGACTCACACCAGTTGATATGGCATGAGGATTGAAGACCACAAAGTTGAAGAAATAAACTCCTTTTACTGGTGCAGTGAAGATTCCTATTAATAACAGTAGAGGATAAACAGTCAGGAAAAATTTCCAGAGATACATTATACAAACACAACCCCCCAAAATTACAATTACCGACAATTACTAATATATTTTAAAACAAATAATGGAACATTTTAAACTACAATCTACTTTACAATGGCAAATGTTTGCTATAGGCATAGGCAACACTTAAAAGTTTTAGGAAATTTCTATAGATATAGATTAGGGGTTATTGCCTACAAACTTGAGTTCTTAGAAATAGCTGATAATTCATCATAATAAAATTAATAAAATAAAATCTAATAAATTTAAGCATTATGTTTAGAATTTGTGATGATACCTGTATTGGTGTCATAAACATTTCCAATGTTAGTTAAGGCATTTTCATACACAAGAGTGGTTGCTATTGTATAAGGGCCAATAAATCGGTGGGCATTCCCCAAAGCTGACAGTGAAGCTGAAAATGCTACTTTTGCCCTTTCTGTAAAAAAAAAAAAAAAAAAAAAGAAGTTAGAATATCTTTTAAATATCTTTTCATGTAATTTGTAATGCTATTTCTTGAACTTACCCTAAATGTTTTGGTCCTAAATGTCAAAATAAATTGAATTATTTATTATTTACCTGAAACCTCTGTCTTCTCTTCAAAGGTTTTCAGCTTTGTAGTCAGTGCTGTCAAGGTTTGGCAAAGATACATCAAAATGTACTCCATTTAAAAAAAACAAATACCTTAAATAAACTAAAATAAACTATAAAAAACAGCAGCCACACCATGTATCAAAATAAACTACTGTAGTTTTGTATTTTAAAACTACTAAAAAATACTTTTACAAGGGAGCATGAAATTTCTTCACAAACCTATTTGATCTATCCCTTCACCAATACACTGACTCAGTTGATTAAGTAAACATTAACCCAACTCCAACCATGGTCGCCGTGATTTTGCCAATCTTTTTTTTTACAGTGTGGATCATCATTGTTGATCCTGGATCAACATTACTGTCCAAAAATATAGACTTAACCCAATCCCTACCCCTAAATCTAACCCTATACCCATAATTTACATAATATACCCATAATTTATCCGTAAAATCAGTGGGAAATGATAGCTGATTAACAAGGGTGTAGAAGCACCTAACCCTGATCATAAGCCTAAAACAGATATTTCCTGAAAAATTATCTCTCAATTCTGATTGTTTGATTGGAATGTTGTTCCAGGATCAACAAGGATGTTGATCCAGGAACATGTGTTTACTTGGTGAAACTGAATCTATTGAGAGCCATAGAAGTATAGAGGACACATACACATTAATAGTGTAGTAACAAGTATGGGCAAACTACTGAGCAGGCTATCAGAGGGTGCATTTTTATGATGTCATCATGTAGACAAAGTATGAATACTACAAAAATACAAAACTAAAGTATTTTGATACAAAATATGAAGCCAATTTAATCAACCCTATCAAATACAAATTACAAAATACTATTTTGGAAATATTACCTTCATTCTTGCTTCTTAATTCCTTGATGTCATCATTAAGAGCATTAAACTTTTCCTCCATAGTTGTAATCTTTTTAAGTTCACTAATGAAATCTAATGTAGGTGACATAAAATCCTGTGCCTGTGTGCTCAACACAGACAACAATAAAACTATGTAAACTACCATCCTCATCATTGCTGCTCTCTGATTATTATAGATCGTGATCACTTTCCTGTAGCCTCATAAGAACCCAGTAGCCCCTCACTGCAGAACACAAGATCCAGGCGGTGAGGTTATATCCACATCTAAGGGGTGGAGATTGTTTAGGGGTGGAAATGGGTGGGTTTAGGGATCAGGGTGCGGAGACGAATAGGTTTAGGGACATGTAAGGTGGGACGAGTTGGATCTCCAACCTTGCCCCCTGGATCTTGTGTTCTGCAGTGAGGACCATCTAAAAACCTAACAATATTTATTGAATAGTCCGAGAGACTTTGGACTACTTCCCTTCCTTAACTGTCACTGGTCCAACGTTGAGCCCACTTGTTATTGCATGATTTAAACAGTAATATTTTAGTCTAAACTTAAAGTAATCTTGACAAACTGTATATTGTTTGAAAGCCTAAATTCTCTTGTTTTCATATTTGGTGACTGATTTTTGAAATATTTTGCAGAGCAACTGTAATTTATTAATTTGAAAGAAGAGTACTCATCAGAGCCAGAGAGTGAGTTCTGACCTTTATTTTGAAACAGTGATGCACATATAAAATCATGAAAAATCTGTAAAAACCTCCATTCATTTTCATGTCAAGTGTTCAAAAGATAACATCCATTCTATTTTTGAGAAAAACAATTCTAAAAGTGTTTTGAATATAAAGAAAAATAATAGATTCTCCATTTTTGATGCAGAATGAAATATAACACATATCCAGAGTTCTCGCCGAATGTCTTTATGTGCTTGTTAGAGGTTGAATTCAAATCAAAAGTACAGTTAGATTTTATAAACTAATACTAACCCTACCCCTCACAGAATTTTTACAATTAAAAAAACAACGTTGTTTAGGCTACTTTATTTTTTATACCAGCTTTCAATGAGAAACGTCCCCAAAGTGAGTTTTTTGGAGATTTTGTAAGGTTTAGCTAACTTTTGGGTACAAATTTATTGACAAAATATGGTTAAGTAGGTCTCTCTCTCTCTCTCTCAATTCAATTCAATTCAATTCAAGGGGTGCTTTATTGGCATGACAAAAACTATACATTTGTATTGCCAAAGCAATTGCAGCTGGGCTGCTTACAAATAGTGCATATCTATCTCTCTCTCTCTCTCTCTCACACACACACACACACACACACACACACACACACACACACACACACACACAGAATAGCAATAACACTGACTAGCAGTCTCTGAGTGAGGAAAGCCTGATTAGCACCACCTGACTGCCGTCCGTGGATTTACAGGCACAACAAACACGGCAAGAAAGGGCGGAGTTATAAATATTTCGCTACACTACACTGGAAGACAACGGTTAAACAACAAGTAGGCTACTGCTGCACATTAGAATAGAAAATACAATGGAAACAGTTTACAGTACACAGTTTTCTTTCAATTCATAGACAAACCACAGATTTATTTCCCTTTCGCCCTGCTCCTTTAAGGCATTTTTTTCCTCAGGGGAAGTAGGCGGTGTGCGGTAAGTGCTCCAACTTTTAACGACTGCGTTTTTTGTGTCGTTTATTTTAACAAATTATACAAACTTTACTATGTATGGTGGGAAAGCACTGTCATATTCAGGAAAAGACCGAGAGAGGCATTAAATCCCGTGATTTGACTTGACTCTGTTGATGTTGACAAAGTTGCCCGAGGCAGCAGGACGAACATAACCGCCGTTACTTTGATTTATTTTCTCAGATACTCTTGCTGTCACCCCTATATTTAGTCCCCAATATCCATGTTTTACCTAGGTAACGTTAACGTTATGTCAGAATTTCAGAAGCGGTTTTAGTGCATGTCTCTTGTTTTATGGTTTATAATCTGACAATAAACTGAGTTTATACAGAATAATTTCTGAAGAATCATGTAACACTGAGGCCTTGGTGAGCATAATACTGACTTCTATAATGACTGATGTTACTGATCCGGGGTCTGTTCTGCCCTAGCATATAATGTTGATTCATGAAGGTCATTTTTCAACAAAAAGCCTATTCTTTCTCTGTCTTAGTTCAAAGACAACTTTCAGCATGTGATAATGTTCTGTCTGACCGCAACATCAATGAGAGTGTTTAATATTTCTGTTTTTGCTCATCTGACTCTCAGTCCTTTCTTGATCATTTACTAGGACATTATAATGGACACAGAACTTTCTAAAACTGATGAAAACTCCACTACTGAAGTAAGTCTTAAGTTAACTGTCTATGCTGTATATGTCTCACTTTCACTTACATATTGACATTGACATATTGCATGCTCCAAGTGTTGTGTGTTAGTTAAACCTTACTTACTTAACCAAATACTTGATCTTTTTTGTAATTTCACAAGTTCTGATAGGTGATAAAACATGTTGTAATAGGAAGACATATGCTTCCCCAGCAGGGCATGGAAAAAACACAACAGTCCTTGGAGCCCTGTGAGAAACCTGAGGATAAACATTCAAAATCTATCCAGGTGGGCATACATTGTTTTTTTTAAAGATGCAACTCAGTTTTTTAAATTATTTGCTGGCTAAATACATATATTACAGCTCAGATTTATTATACACATCTTTGGGTGGCTCTTAGGACTGCCTTTAATCCAGTCAATCTAAAAAGACATGGGCATTTAAATCAAATGCTTATTGTCAAAAATGCACTTTTCTCTTTTATACCAAGGATAAAGGTTCTGGTTTAGATACAGACGAGCTGGTTAATGTTGAGAGCCAATCAACATATGAGCAGGTAAGTAAGCAGTTTCATCTCTGCGCTGGTTTGTAATGTAAAGAAAATTTAACTGCTTTTGCTTTTTATTTGATTCTTTTTATAATATTTTATTATAAAAATTACAATATTATTATATTTATTTGAAAATTATTATTATTTATTTTTTTGTAAATGTATTTCTTGTGACATTCCTGTGTTGTTTGTTTATTAAAAAGGCTTAAGACTTTAACACTCGATTAGGTTTATATATGCAGACATTACCCCTAAACTTTGAGCTTCATTGAAAACATGTTATAACATATTGGTGAAGTTGCTGCTATTCATTTAGGAATCTTGTGCAAGTCTAGCTTGGTATGGAAGCTGTTATTTGAGCATACCTTTGGGCTTTTTATTAGCTTAGCCTAAATAGCAATAACCAAAGGTAAAAGGCAAGTAGCTACATGCACATCAGAATGCAGGGTGGAATATGACTCAAACTGTTGTATAAGATCATCTAGCAGAGTTTGAATAAAGTAGTTCAATAACAAAGCAAATTGTGAGGCTACAGTTTAAATACTTGTCTGAAACATGCAGCAAATTGTGCTGTTTTGTCTGGCAAACATGAAAGGTTAACCAAAGTTTTTTTAATGGCACTGTTAGTTTATCATTTTGTCTTTTTTTTCATCAATACAGATTATAGGCCAGAAAAACACTTTTAAAGTAATTTCTGTATCATAGGGTTATATGCATTCTACTCTGTTACAGGACACTAGCAATGAGATCCTGGAAAAGAAGCCTGACAAAGTGGCCGAGACACCTGGAGAAGAGGAAAATCCAAAAGTAAGCACCCATCTTACCATTTGGAGTAAATATTGATGGCCTTACCATTGCATGTTTTCAGAGAACCAAAATAGGTGATCTGGACTTCATCCTAGTTGAACAGCTTTAAACCATATGACATTTTCACAGCAAAAAGGACAAAAGAAGAAACCCAGAAATCCATTTATGCCCCAGGTTGCAGCAAAGGTAAACTTTTTCTTCTTTTTTTCATGTTTACCTTTTTTAATATGCTCACAGTTGTTAGTTCATGAAACCATGTGCTGTTATTTCAGAACAAAACAACACAGAAGAAGAATGGAAACCAAAATGGAGACAGTGGCAGTGACCTTGCAGAGGTGCTGTAATGTCCTAGCAGTTCTTTTAATCAATAACTTTTGTGACACTGAAAACGAGACTCAACCAGGTAAAGAATGAGAACTGAGAGATGTGGTATTCTAAATATAAAAACCCACTGAGGCGTTCATAAACTGTTTACGCTACAGGTCAGGTGACATAAATGAGCCATGCATTGGCTTGCCTAACAAACAGTTGCACAAGAAAATGGAATTCCATATGTCTGCAAACATTAATAAGAAAAGTTGTGCCTCTAAAGGAAGCATTCTGTGCTTCTATTATTTTGCATCTTGATTAAAAAACGAACAATTGCTGGGTTTTTTTTACTCAAGCAAAAAAAAAAAAAAAATCAGCTTGCAACACCAAATAGTGATTTTTGCAACCTGTTACAAAAAACAAAACCACTCAAACACACTACCTTCCTTGACTGACAACTTCTGCAATTTCTGTTGGTTTCTGCATTGGAAATTTCCCTTCAAGTTCCCTTTTACACATTATTGTCCAATCTACCCCCCAGACTAAAGGCGCCAAGAAGTCCCTCATGGAATGGCTGGATGAGTTCCGTTCAAGTGAAACTCAGAGAGAAGCTGAGGAGGTCGGTTCCATAAAATACAGATCCTTGCCTTTTTTTTCTAAAAAGACCGTTTTTTTTTAGTCATCCTAAATGTGTCTGTCACAGGATCTTGATGGCCTCATGGATTGGTGGAACACTGTGGAACGTGAGTTTTCCTACCCTGTTTGTCCACTTTCAGAAACACCCACCCCCACCCTACTTATTAGTTTAATCTAATTAAAAGCAATTCATTCTTAATAAAGTTCTGATAGATGGTTCATCATGATCTGAACTTGTTCTTAGCTATTTTCCTCCAATTTTGTTTTTTCCCATTCAGAATGGGAGGACATGCCCAAAAGTGACAACATGACAGATAAAGAGGAAGCCAAGTAAGTCCCAATTCATTCTGTGTGCATGTGACATGACAAAGTGAATTTGACTTAACTAATTGTCTTTTTCTCAGGGCTTTTGCTGTAACAGCTGAAAAGGTGCAAAAGGGCATACGTGTGTTTAACAAACTTTTCTCAGAACGGGCAGAAGGACTGTGGCAGCACGTGATCGACCTGAATGCCATTGCTGATGGCCTGGACCGCTTCAACAAGAAAACCAAGATTGCCCAGATTACTGGTGGCTCCACCAGTGCTGTTGGAGGTGTTGCTACCATAACTGGCCTCATCTTAGCACCTTTCACAATGGGAACCTCTCTAATCGTCACTGCGGTTGGTCTGGGTGTTGCTATGGCAGGTGGTCTTACCTCTGCATCTGCTGGGATATCCAGTACCGTCAACAACTCTTTGGATCGCAAGAAGGTTGAGCGAATTGTGGAAGACTACCAGGCGAAGATGACTGATCTTAAAAAATGCATGAAGTTTATCAAGCAAGGCATTACAAACCTACGCAAGTTCAACCTGAATAAGATGAAGCAGCATGCATATAATCGAGACTTCCCTTGTTTTGACAATATCTATGAGGATGGCGCCATGGCAGGCAAAGCTATTCTCACCAATGCCAATGAGATTATGCGTGTGATGCAGATAGCCAACGTGGCCGGAACCACTGCGGCACGTGCTGTGCAGATCGCTAGTATATCCACAGGTGTTCTGACAGGGCTTTTTGTTGGGATGGACATCTATTTTGTGGCCAAGGACTCCCATGAGCTGAAAAATGGTGCAAAGTCAGAATTTGCTGCTAAGATTAGAGAGGTGGCAGATCAGCTGCATGAGGGTTTGATGGAACTTAACATAATCCGAGATGAGTTGCGGTTTACCACTACTATAAAAGAAGACAAACCATCTTAACAAGCTCTGTAAACACTCCTCTGAGTTTATAATTACTTTCACACTAGATGATATATCAAAAAAATTATATGGTTCTAGAACTATACTGACTTTCCTTATTACACAGCAAAGGAATTTCAGGATCCTATTTTGTTTTTATGACTTTATATCCACTGCTTGTTAGGGTATATTTGCTGCTTTTATAAGGCTAAAAGAATATTAACTAATATATGGTCTCTATGGTCTTGAACACATGGTTATCCCACCATGGTGAGTGAATAGAGGGGGTTATTTTGTATTTTTTATTTTTTTGTGTGTGTAAAACAACCTGATAAAGAACATTAGTTCATTATTTATTAAATTTAATTACTTGCAAATTTACCATTTCCCAATATTTATATATCACTGATGCACCTATCTATCTATCTATCTGTCTGTCTGTCTGTCTGTCTGTCTAGCTGTCAACATTT
Organism: Onychostoma macrolepis; assembly: GCF_012432095.1. Classification (NCBI taxonomy): domain Eukaryota; kingdom Metazoa; phylum Chordata; class Actinopteri; order Cypriniformes; family Cyprinidae; genus Onychostoma; species Onychostoma macrolepis. The sequence goes on from NC_081156.1 coordinate 24,395,052, forward strand.
TTGATGGTTGAAATGTCACCACAACTGTCTGCTACAGTCTTAAAATGATTTTAAAAACCAATATAATATATTTTCACACAGTGAATATTGCAGTAGATTGTGCTTATTTCATTTTGTATTTATTCTCCAATATTTTTTATGGGTTTTCTAAAAAAAAGTTTTCAAGGCGATAATTCACCCAAAAATAAAAATTTGATGTTTATCTGCTTACCTCCAGGGCATCCAAGATGTAAGTGACTTTGTTTCTTCAATAGAACACAAACGAAGATTTTTAACTCAAACTGTTACAGTATTTATATCATTTTTTACCTCTGATCCACCACAATGTCCAACTGTCCTGAGCGCATTCACAATAGTAGACGCATGCACGGAAGCGATCTAAACAATGAGTGATGTATGCGCACGACAGATCGCTTCTACTATGCCAGAGAGAGCACATTGACGCTTCAGGACAGTTGGACATTGCGATGGATCAGAGGTAAAAAATGATATAAATACTGTTCAGTTTCTTGCACAGACCGATTGTTTCGTGTCTTAAGACATCAATGTATCGTCACGAGCCGCAGGGTTTAATTTGGTTTTGTCTGTGTATGTTTTCTTGACTCTCAAAGCCGTGGGTCCCATTGACTGCCATTTATATGACAGACAGGCTGCAACGGTTTGAGTTAAAAATCTTCGTTTGTGTTCTACTGAAGAAACAAAGTCACCTACATCTTGGATGCAGGAGGTAAGCAGATAAACATCAATTTATGATTTTCATTTTTTTCATTTTCATTTTCATTTTGGGTGAACTAACCCTTAACGTGACCTTTATGTAACAAAAAAAGGTTTTATTATAATTTTGTTATCAAATTTGTTATAATAAAACGCAATACCTTGGCCAAAAGTGACTTGACTTAAACATTAGGCCCCTACTTGTTACTCTTTTAGTGAAAGTGAAGAGAAATGCCTCACCATCGTCACACTGACACCCAACTCAACCGCCCCGCTGTGCTGTCTTTACTCAACACAGATTAACCGGGCGGAGCTTGACAAAGTTTTGACAGTCCGTTTCTCTGTTGCTGTGCGCATGGGAACCCAAGGTAGGCAAAGCAGTACGGTGAAATATCGTTACGATTGTCAATTCTGTATGTTTATTGAATAAACTATTAAGTTTCGGTAAGAGTCTTTGTGTTTGGCTCGCTCGCGCAACGTGTCATTCCAGAACAAACGCTTTCTCTGAAAGTAGAAAAATCCACAATAAAGACAGAACGAGCCATCGGCTCAAAAAAGAAAAACAATTCTACATTGTTTGAAAATAAAAGAAGAAAAAGAGAGGAAACCAAAGCGCTAACACTGCCTTCTATGATGTGCAACACAAACACCTCTGTTAAAATCTCAGAGAAAGCATAGTCTGGGGTTTCATGACCCTTTAGCGAACGTTTAATGAAGCGTCTGGAACGCGAGGCGTTGACGCCTATGATACTGTTTGCAGTTGTTTGTTATCATGAATGGTGTTGTCAGTGTCTGGCGCTGCTCGGGATTATTTTACAGTGCACTATTGTGTAGTGTTACCTGTGTAACGCTTCATAATAATAGTTTACATTATTTAGTTTACCATGATACATTGTGTAACACAGTTTCCTTATGTTAGAAATGGAGAAGTGCAATTGTGATTCCAGAGGGGAAATTGAAGCAGGAAGCTCAGACCTCCCCTAAATGAGGTAACCTGGTTATATGAGCCAATGATACAGTCATGTTATAAAATATCACTCTTTGCCATTTCCAGGGTGTCATACATGACACCGCTAAAATAATTGATGGATTTTTACCATTTAAGCACAAACATTAAAAACAAAAAATAAAAGAGGGGAATAAGCAGATTCAAGTCTAGTCAACCTAACTCCATTAATGCTTTATGTCAGCTATTCACAAATAGTCCATAAAATAGAGGATTTTCTTCCCTAAGAATATATAGACTTATATTATTTTTATTTTATCTGGCTGTGGGATAGGTCTAATAATATTGACAAGAGAGTTGATTATGAATGTCTGTTGCATTTCAGGAAATAAATGTTTCCAGTACCTGTTTAATTATGACATAAAAAGGCAAGGTAAGTTTATTTGTATAATACATTTAATACAGTCTAATAAAGAGAGAAAAAAGAAAAACACATTTTACTATATTTCTACTAAATGCAATGAGATTACTAAATGCAATGAGAAAGATTGATTTGAAAATCTATTTAAACAAATAAAACGGAAAGAAAAATGAGCATAAAAAGGCACAGCATTTAGTATTTTATTAAACATTTATTATGTATATTAACTTAAGCATTTATAATGAAAGTTAGATATAAAATAGGAAGTCATGAACTATTTAATGAACCACTGAAACATGTCTGGAGATGATTGTCCATTTCTTTATAATCTGTGAAAGAAGTTGGTTGTGATAATTAATTTTGCTCTCTGTGGGCCTGGTCTGACAGAATAACATCCATGGACATGAGTTTCGAATAGAAGAGTCCACCCCAGAGAATGTCCAGCTAGGGAATGACATAGAGCAAGAAAATCAAAGCCAGAGAAAACTCTTTTTATAGGTTTATGTGTAAATGTAAGATATTGACTGTATGTTAGGGAAAAAGGCGCAATATTTTAGAATGATTCTAGTATGAGAATATTGTAAAGATTAGCTAATTAGATTGGCGTTTCAGAAAATACAAAAAAGCTATGCGCTTTCAAGCTAATTTTAAGGCATTGTATTTTAAAAATGAACTGCATTAACGGATTTGTAGAATTGATTTAATGGTGAATACTTCTCCATAGGTGTGAAAGTTGACAGACAGTGACAATATTTCCGAGGAAAACGGCAGATCATTCAAGTGAGCAATATCATATGTCAGTGTGTAACATACTTCAGTGTGCAAATACATTTTAGCAACCACATATATGAATGACCTCCTGATTTGTGTTTTTTCCTCTGCTTGTGCTATAGGAAAAAGCAGTTTCAATGTCCAGGCGTTCAGATGTAGTTGAGCACTCATCTGAGGCGAGACAGCACATGTTTAAGGGTGTAGGAACAGGAAGCTTTCACACTAAGGTAATTAGTTTGATGTAACCAGACTCTCTCGTAATATCTTGGCTTTCATTTGCAATGGTTAGTTGACTATTTTTTTTCTCTAGGATGAGAATGGTGAACTCACGGTGAATAATGACGGTCTCAGCAAAATTAAGGTTAATGTATGTAAAGTTAATGTATGTTTTGTCTTAATACACTTCAAAGTTAAAGTTATGGTTTGATTTCTCAGAATACTGTTCTGAATCTGCATCAATTGTGCTTTACAATAAATAACATTTTGGAATATATGCAGACTGCAAGGAAGAATCTGATTTAGTAATGTGTAGAAGCTATACAGTAAATATAGCAGTGACATGTTTCTGAGAATAATCATTTAACATCTTTTCCCAGAACAAGCTAACTGAGAGTGAGCTAGCAGCTCTTAATGATCAACCATCAGGCAACAATATCCCAAAGGTCTGTCATCTAATTATAAGCTTGACTTTTGTCATAAATTGTGTATATTTACATCCGATTCATAGTTTTCACTTTTTATGATGATTGATGAAAATGTTTATAGAATGCAAATTTCCTTTATTTATCAGGGGAAAGCTGCCGTTTTCAGCCGGTTGTTTAAAAGAACTAAAAAGTGGACAAGTCTCCCTGCACAAGAGGTAAAACATTAAAATAACCAATTTAAGCCAATAATTTTATTCATGACAGACAACTGAAGCTATTTCATATAGTCATATATAATCAATTATTAGTGTTGAAATGACCTGAACATGAGTCAACAGCACTGAGGAATCAAAATGTTGCTAACATCCATTTTCATCCATTGTGTCTTACTTGCTTTGCAAATAAAAATGTCTTAACACAATTGTGCTCGGCACATTACATCACACAGTTGGTGTCAGGCCATGAAACTGTACCATCTTTTACCACACTAAGGGGAGGCAAGAGACTTCCTCAGTGAAATTGACCACAAATCAGCCAAACCCTCAGGAGAGGAATCTCATGGTCAAATGAGATGCCTGTAGAGTTGCACATACATTTTAAGCTAATGATTCTGATCTGATATGAAATATAATGCAAACTTATGAGAGATTTCTCTCTGTTTGGCTCAGGATGGCTTCACTGCCACCACTGACAGTCTTTCTAGCCAACACAGCATTAAGGTTTGTTGTGATAACAGTACACCTAACATCACATGGCATAACATCTTAGGCTGAATATCCAGTGTGAATCACATAGTTTGTAATGACACAATAGGTTTGGATTTAAAAATAAGTATTTAGTGCTCTAAGGACACCGCAGTGGCTCAGATGATCCACCCTGCATCCACAAAAACATACAGTATACTGTATAAAATTTATTGCTATAATTGTGGTAAAGTTTTTTTTTTTTTTACGGTTCAGTCAGTAAAATCATGCTTTGATGTTGCACATTACACAGAATAATGCAACCTGCAATTTTAAAGCTTGTCTTTGGTTTAGCTCATAAATACTCTATGTCTGATGTTACCTTCCTCTCTCTTTCTTAACAGGAAGAGCTATCATTACAACACGGAGAACTCTCAGCTGGCAATCACAACCAAACACAAAACAACAACACCATGGTGTGACAAAACTGCAGCCTTGCATGCAATCATTTTTTCTTAAACGATTGTCTGAAAAGATTACATTTTGCAATACTGCAATACCAATTGTCTCTTTGCATAATGTGCTGGTCCTCTATCTCTTTACAGGAAGAACCAGCATTGAAAAATGATGATTTTTCAGGCACTGACAGTCTTGTAAGTCACAATGGCAGTAGGTTCAGTAACACCAATCATATTGGCCATATATAATGAATTCAAAGGCACACAAAATGTCATTCTAACTCTGATTCATTTCATTAGGAGGGAAATTCCCTGTTTAATTTTCTCAGAACATTTCCTAGTGGAACTGAAGATACTTCTGAAGAGGTATATTGCTACAACAACAACAAAAAAATTAACATATGACTGTCTATTTTATTTATATGTAGGATTTGTATATTTTTTGTATCGTTACTCATGCCTTCCTGTTGATAATTCACAATAGTTACAAGCTTTCTTGTTGTAGGACAGCCCACCGTTACACATTAAACTGTTGGCCTGTAATGACAATCTGTTATATCTCTCCAACAACAACTTAAAGGTGCTTATCACAACCCTTTATTTATATTATAAACAGTAGGATATATATGTATATTAATGTAATTGCTTGGTCACAATCTCTGTCCCTTTTGTACAGGATAGCTCAGGGAAGCTAAGTGGCACTTTCCGCAGTTCCCCAAAACCAGCGTTACGTTTTCCTGCTGAAACAGTAAAGAATCTTCCTCTACTTATTAATGTATTTAGATTTTATACCATTTTTAATCAAATTAAAATGAAAGTTTATCTGATTATGTAGGATCCACTAAGTGAGCACAGTGAATTTACAGACTGGGATTGTAACTTCTTGGACTCTGGCATTGAAAAGGTACTTAACCAAACTGGTAAAGATTTTAAATTGCCTGCAAAGTAGATGATGTTATGGAACAAATGCTGAATTGTTTCCTCTATTCCTCTATTTGATAGAAATCTGTACCCAGAAAACTCTCTAACAGTAATAACAAGGTAATCCTCTCTCACTTTTATACAGAGGAGCACTTGTTTTCTCTTCTGAAGGTCAAAAAAAGTGGTATACATAGGCAGGAATAGTGTAGGAAATTGAAGTCCCTAATTCTACACTCTCAGAAATAAAGGTACAAAAGCTGTCACTGGGGCGGTACCTTTTCAAAAGGTACATGTTTGTACCTAAAGGGTCCATTTTGGTACCTTAAAGGTACATATTAGTACTTAAAGTGTACATATTTGAACCTAATAGGTACAAAAGTGTACCTTTTGAAAAGGTACCGCCCCAGTGACAGCTTTTGTACCTTTATTTCTGAGAGTGTACTTGCCACAAACAGTAGTGGAATTGGACTTTTTGTTTGCACTTGAAATTATTTACAGTGTCAGTTCACATATTCTACAGTAACTCATGTGCTGTTCACATTTTTTCAGGTTGTGTCATTTAGAGTGAAGAGAACCCTACCTAGAATGTCCAAATTTTCATCCAGTACGCAGGTAGTGTTAACACTTTTGTAAAATATACTTGATATTTTACATCAAAACAACTGTCATCCTCTAAAATCTATATAGGATTCAGATCAAGAAGATATGATTGAGGAGCCAATGGAAATTCAGCAACTGGGGACAGATGAGGTGAGTTATTGTTGCAGTGAGTATGTGAATGAGTGTACATTATGGTCATTGGAGTTTACTGCTCTGGCCACATCTGCAGTCCTTGACTTATTTGACATATTAATTATACTCCTTCTATGCTGGTGTATCAATATCACATCATGCCATCACATAATAATTAATTTCTTATTCTCTGAATGTTACAGGACTGTACTTTTGAAATCCTGCCACTGGAGATGGCTGCCTACCCAACAGATTTAAATTCTTTAGAGACAGATGAGGTATCTTATTATTATTGTTTCATTATTATGCAATAATGTTAATTATGATATCTATTTGAAGCTTTTATTGCTCTCTTGCTCTCTTTTCACAGGATGATGACCTGATGGACTGGTGGAAAACTGTTGAGGGTGAGTTGGGTCAAATTGCTTGATTACCTATTATGGATATGCAAAACTACATATTTTCAGAAATGACTAGTCTCCTAGAAGACCAGCCTGCTAATCTGTTTTAAGGAAGTCCTTGTATAATTAGACTTCTACAGTATATGAAAAATCTAGACACTCGACCTCACTCGACTAAAATTAATCAGTTGGACGATTGGTCAATCTTTGTCCCTCATCCCTGTTACTATATATAGTTTAAATCACTGTAAGCAACTTTATATGACTTACTGACTTTTGACAGGTTGGAGTGAATGGAATGAAACCGCACATTTTCAGGAGGACAACGAGGAGCTGTGAGTAAATGTGGATTTTATTTGAAATCTTTGTCTAATTGCCTCCACTGATCTTTTTTTTTAATGTTTTGTCAGGGCTGTTGAGGCTGCTGCAGACCGTGTGTTCATGGCCGCCCGTCTCTTTGTCAGTCTGTTCAACCAGCGTGGAGCATCTCTGCAACGTCGTATTTTAGAGTTGCTTGCTCTGGCGGACACTGCTGACAGATTTCATAAGAAGACTGTGAGTGCAGCTGTTGGAGGAGGTGTAGCTAGTGTGGCAGGGGGCATAGCCACCATTACCGGCCTCATCTTGGCACCCTTCACCTTTGGCACTTCCACTATCGTCACTGCGGTGGGTATCAGTGTGGCAACAGCTGGAAGCATCACCTCAGCCACAGCTAACATCACAGATGCGATTCAATCCAAGATGGATCGCAAGAAGGTGGAGAAGATGATCCAAGGCTACCAGAATGAGATCAATGACATCAGAGATTGTCTGGAGTTCATGCAGGTATGTTTAGTAATCCAACTGTGTGTCATCTGTCTGTATGCCAGTCTGTCAGTCTCTCTGTATGTTGATCTATCAGTCCATCTGTTTGCTTTTCTGTCTGTCAGATTGATGTGATTTTTCTCTTTTGTGTATGTAGGAAGGAATAAACACCCTACAGGAATGGGATTTTAAGGGGTACTCTGAGAGTGTGGTCAACACGAGTCTTAGCCGTAACATAAAGCATGTGATGAAGGAAGGTGGACGAGCAGGTAGAGCCCTTATGATAAACACAGATAGGCTTATCAACACTGTGAAAGTTCTAGGTGTTGCTGGAGGTGCTGCCAAAGCCGCCAAGGCTGTCAGTATCACCACAGGGGTCATGTCCACTCTCTTCCTCGCCCTGGATGTCTTCTTTCTTGCCAAAGACTCCAATGAACTTCGCAAAGGTGCTAAGACCAAATTTGCCTCCAAGCTCCGAGAAGTCTGCAAAGAGCTTCAACATGGCCTACTGGAACTAAACAAAGTGAAGACTCAGCTTCAAAAGACCATGGATGGAATTGAAGTGGAAGAATATGAGGAAGAGGAGGAGGATGAAGATCATTGTGAGTCAGATCCTGTTAAACTGGCTCTACTTGAGCAAGAAATCGATCAGTTGGAGGAGAAACTTGACCAGAAAACTATGCAGCAGCAAATGAACCGAAGCAAGAGAGGAGATGCTGAGAAAGAGATCCCAAAAAAAGAATAAAATGAGGAGTCAAAGAGACAAGTGAATGATAAAGTCTTATCAGTGAGCCAACATATGGAAACAACAAAAGCACTCAATTTAAAGATTTGAAAGGAAAAATTAAACAAAAATGAAGAGGCATAAAGCAGTTAATTTGAAAGGACCTGGAGATATTTAGAATATAAAAAATAGAAGACTTTACACAGATGTTAAGGAGCTGAAAACAGATTATAAGAGGAATTTAACATTTCTGGATTAACGAGACAGAAAGAAAAGAAGTTTATAAACACTCATGTGTTATTCAGGAAAATCAAAGTGACAGATGATATAGTAAGATATTAGATTTGCATTTCTTTAAATAAATACCAGTCAGTTTAAGATTCATGTTGGAAGTTTTTAGGCAATAGGTTTCAGGTTTTAATTCTATATAAATCACATGTGTGTAAAAAAGCAGAACACTGTAAAAATGTGAAGGGTTGAGTCAGAAACTTTACCCTCAACCTGTTTCTCACAGCCTATAGCCTATAATTAAGATTTTCACAATTTGTTTCAGTTCCTGCAGCATTATATTTGTGGCTTTACATTAATCAAATTGTTCGTGTGGTTCTGCCTTAAACCAGTACTGATAGAGTGCACTACTAATTATTGTTTGTAGGTAAAAAGTAATTCAGTAAATCTAGATTTATTTTCTTTTATGAGTGCGGGACCTTTAAATGTGCAGTTGTTGCTGACCTAGTGGATAGTTCATGTGTTCCAACACATGAATCTTTGGAGTATGTGCAGATGACACAGGTTTGGATTATAATAGAATTTAAAAAAAAAAGGCTTTTATGCTGGGCTTTATGCATCAAAGATGTAATGTTTTGTTATTTTCTGTATTATTTATTTTTTTGTACATATATATTTATATATGTTTTCTGTTAGTCCATTAATAGGTAGTTTGTTTATAATTTAACATTTATTTCTAAAAATGCTTCCTAAAATGTGTAGTTATTTTTCTCTGGATTTATGCGATGCATAAAAGTTGTTTTTTTAAATAAATGCAAAATGCGTTTTTGTATTTATTTTTTAATAAATAGCCTAACCCTCCTCCTATAAAACAACAATTTTTTCAATCCAAAATGAATGTTTATTGGCAAACATGTTGAAGATTAGCCGCCTGTTTCCTCACGAGTTTATTCAGCAGCATACTCCGAAATCGAGATGAGCATCTATCTGCTATCACAACAAAATCTCCTACTTCCATTCAGAGCATCCAAAAACAGTGATGTGCTTTTTTTTCTTCTTGCTAACATTGAAGGCTCCTTGAAGGGCCTCTGATAAAATCCATCTGCAGCAGAGCCATAAGTCACAGCTGTGTGATTGAGGACTCTTCTGCAACTTCAAATGACAAATGGGACACCCTATACAGTCTCGTGAACTTTTAATGTGTACAAACTTTAAGCTTCACATCAATTGTTGCATGTGTGACAAGGCTTCATGTTTCTCTGCTTGTGTGTACATAGGCCTAAGGCTGAAAGAAAGGGAGAGGGTGCCCTCTTCTGTTGAAGAAAATGTTTGGAATTTTGGGTATTTATAGTTTATAGCTATTAAGGTGTTTATAGTTGTTTTTTGTTTGTTTGTTTTTGTTTTTTTGGTAACTATTGAAGTATAACAGCATCATCTCCTCTTACAAGATAAACATTTGCATGTCCTACACATCAGCACCAAAAATAAATGTGCATTCATTAAATGATCAAACGAAGCAACCCTTGAATGTGCTTCGTTACAGGGGACAGCAACAAACTAGCTATATATATCTTAACATTTTGGGTTATAAATAACCAGTAGAAATAATCAAGTACTTTTTACTCTTCGCTTTGTGCTTAATGCTTTGCCTGCATTAATGTTCTGCTTGAACATGTTATTTTTGGATCGCAAGTTTAAATAAATACTACTACAACCTACAAGCAATATGCATTTCCAGTATCCATTAAATATGTTTGATGGTAAGAAGCAAACTAATGTTATATAATGCTCTTTACTTTATATAACCATGGACTCACTGCCCCTAGGACATACAATTCAGCTCAGGACATACGGTTCTTGCTATTGAAGCATATATTTTAGACTGAGTCACACGGAGAAAAAAGAAACAAGTGTGGGTTAGAGCACTCAAGCGCACATAAGTACATGTACAGAAAAAGAAGTACAGGGCAATACAGGACAAGATAACTGTCCAACAGTAAAATGTGTCATACTTTATATAAAACATACAGAATAATAACATATGTATTAAATTGTTGCATTGCCAGTGATTATTTGAAAACGATCAAACACCGATGACATTTTCATCACACCTGTCTCAATGCAATTACAGGCATCATTTGTCCCATTAACTGTGAGATAATCATGAGTGTCTATAGACTGCTCTCATTATTATGAGCTATTCTGAGATATCTGTAGAGACCGCTTTAATTATAGGGGAAGGAGAAAGAGAAAGACACTTAAAATAGATCAAATGGTACACTTTCCTTGATAATCATCTTCATTTGACTAGCCAAAAATTCAAGGATCTCACTGCACGCCTGTAACTGGCAATAAAGCAAAAATTAAAGGCATTATGCTAATTTCAGTGAGTATGACGTGACTTAAAAAGGTTCTCGGCCTTGTGCTAAATTCAACCAGCCGGTAAAATACAGTAAATTGAGCAAAAATGTCATACTTTGCCTGTTTCACATGCCATTTGCATGAATAGGGACAAATTTGAAAATATAGTGCCCTTCACTAATATTGGCACCCTTGGTAAATATGAGCAAAGGCGGCTGTGAAATTAAATCTGCATTGTTTATCTTTCATTCAAAAAATTCACAACATTTTAACCTATCATTGAAGTAAATCAATTGAAAGTGGAGGGAAATCTCATTGTGAAATAAATGCTTTCTCTAGTTCATGTTGGCCACAATTATTGGCACCCAATTATAGCTCTGAGTTTTCTCCTATAATGCCTGATGAGTTTTGAGAACACCTGATAAGAGATCAGAGACCATTCCTTCATACAGAATCTCTCCAGATCCTTTATAATGTTTTGGATTATTGTCCTGATAGAAGATCCAACCAAAGCCCATTATAAGCTTTCTAACAGAGGCAGACAGGTTTAGATTTTTTTATCTGTTGGTATTTGATTGAATCCATGATGCCATGCGTCTGAACAAGATGAGCAGGACCTCCGGCAGAAAAATAGGCCCACAACATTAAAGATCCAGCAGTATATTTAACAGTGGGCATGGGGTACTTTTTATCCCTGTTTGTACTAAACCTATCTGGAGGGTTTGCTGCCAAAAATCATTTTTTTGTTGTTTTGTTTCATGTGACCATATAAGCCAGTGCTATTTGAAGTTCCAGTCGTGTCTGACAACTGAATATGCTGGAGTTTGTTTTTGGATGAGCGAGGACAATTTTTCTTGAAATCCTCCCGAACAACATGTGGTGATGTAGGGGCTCTTTGATATATATTTTTTAAGCTTTCTGACCCCAATATTCAACTAATCTCTGCAATTCTCCAGCTGTGATCCTTGGAGAGTCTTTCACCACTCAAACTCTCCTCCTCATCGTGCATTAGGACGATATAGACACACGTCCTCTTCCAGGCAGATTTGTAACATCTTTAGTTTACAGGAACCTCTTAATTATTCCCCTGATGGTGGAAATGGGGATTTTCAATGCTTTAGCTCTTTTCTTAAAGCCATTTTCTATTTTGTGAAGCTCAACAATCTTGTTCTGCACATCAGAACTATATTCTTTGGTTTTACACCTTGTGATGGATGATTAAGGGAATTTGGCCTTTGTGTTCCTTATATTTATAATCCTGTGGAACAGCAAGTCATGGCTGGACAATTTCATGCTCCTAGTCACCCTGGTGTGCTAAAAAAATTTAAATATGGATGTAATATACTTTAGAGATATTTTACTCATAAGAATTTCTAGGGGTGCCAATAATTGTGGCCAACATGCATTGGAGAAAAACATTTATTTCACCATGAGATTTTCTCCCCACTTTCAGTTGTTTTACTTCAATGAAAGGTTAAAAATTTCAAAAAGATCAACAAAGCAGATTTATTTTCACAGCCGCCTTTGCTCATATTTACCAAGGGAGCCAATATGAGTGGAGGGCACTGTAACAAGCTACTTCATTTTATACAGTGTTTTGATTAAATACCTGTCCAAAATGCAGAAATATGCAAGATATTGTTATTGCTAATTCTTCTTTTAATGTCTGGTTAATATATTTTTTCTGTTATCAAATCATTATGTGGTCTACTGTTGATATAAAGAAATTTCGGTAACACCTAATAATGCATTAACTAACATTAACAGCGAGCTGTTCCTTTGTTACTGTATCATTAATCTTTGTTAACATAAATGTTTTTAATTATGCATTAACATTAACTGATATTGATGAATGCATTAGGAGTATTTAATTGTTAGTTCATGTTCATGTTAATGTAGTTAACTAATGCTAAACAGATAATGGTGTTACTGAGATTTCTTTATTTTTTTCAAACACTCATCATTTAGAAAGAAAAAAGAGCTAGGCCTACCACTAAGAATGCATTTACAACTAAGCTACTTCATATCTATGCTAATTCACACCAGCATGTTTAACTGTGGTGCAGTGTAACATTTGGTCATTACTGCCCTTTGAATTCTTACATTTATATCAGTTACATTTTGCATCAATGATATACTAAATATACTGTATTAAATGACAGATGTGTGTTGAGCATGTCAATAACACGTTCCTACCTATATTTATGTCTACAGGAGAGGAGAGAAAGGATGGAGACAAATCTAGACAAACACAACAAGAACAAAATCTGCAATGTCTTTTAAAGTGAAAATCCTTCTCTATTCCTATGTACTAAACTCTAATCAACCCAGCATGTTGATGCCACAGGGCTATCATTTGTTTTCCAAACCCCTAATTTCCCACCCACACTTGACTTTTCCCTTTTCTCTGTCTCTTCCTTATTAAATCTCTTTCCATTTTGAATATTGCGGAAGTTTTTTTGTCCTCTGCACTGATCCTTTCGTTCATTCTTCCCTTTTCTACTTCTTTTTCTTCTGGAAGCGTCTGAACTGATTCTGTATTGCCAAAGCTGCCTTTTCCGTCTCTGGCGCATCCAGATCAATGTCAATCTCTTCTTCGGGTTCTTGCGTAGGGTTCTTCCCCGCTTTGTCCGCCGGTTTCTCCTGGGGGGCTGAGGGGCACATGACATAGAAACACTGCCAATGTCGATGACACAGTAAAAGGATTTCTTACATTTTTGAAGCCAGTGTGTCCTAATTCAGGTTAAATCCTGTTACATAAATTGTTTACACATCTTCATACCACAGAACTGTAAAAAATGCAACCATTCTAATATCTCTTAGCAGAACATATTTTCAGTGTCTATTTGTTTCGATGTTAAAATATTTTCTTGTATCTTAAATTAATATGCAGGGATGTGCTGCAGGAATGACGTACTTTTGAGGGCCGAAAACTGTAAATGAGTTCGAATCTATGAGTTCCATCTACCCAAAGTCGATGAGTTTTTTAAATGGATTATTGGTTAAATGACTAAAAAAAGGCCTGTGGTTAAAACAAGCCTAAGATATTTTCATATATATAAATTTAACAGTAAAACCCCGTAATGATTTTTTAAAGGTTTAACTGTCTTGAAAAGAAGGAAACAGATATGCATATAATGCATCATGCTCACAGGTCATACTAGATCAAAACCAGCTGAATCATCCTTCAAAATATCTTCTTATTAGATGAAATATCCCTTTAAGTTATTACGAGCTCATTTAATTAGCTGATGCGGTTTGCAACGTCAGGGCTTCGTTGAGATGAAAGGGTAAGTCAGCTGAATATACCCTGACCTTATGGGAATAACCAACCTTCACTAGATATGCAATAAAGAACGGTCTCCCGAGTAAATGCGTGCTTCAGTTCTCATGGGTGTGCATGTGCGCTTTTTGGTTAAGGGGATGGAGAAAGAGAGAACTGAACTGATCTTTTATGATAAAAATAGTAAAAACGGATAACAATCAGACTGAACTGGTAGACATCTGTTTTGTGGTATAAACCTGGCCTTATGTAACTGTACAGTTCTGGTGGAGAACAAAACACGGGGGAGTTTTCAAGAAGTCAATTATGAAAAATCAAACATGGTGTAATGAAACGCATAAACGCACCTTTTTTATCTGTGGTGGGCCCCTGAGTGCTGTTGGGAGGATCAGATGAACTGTTCTGCAGGAAAGAGACGGCAACATTCAGGTTTATCGTTGTGTGAAAGCATTCATACATGCAGTACAAACAAAACAACATTTGTGAATTTTTATGAGGTCTGCCATTAAATTAAAAGCTGATATGGGCTTTATGAGTCATGTGTTAGGACAGTGAGTGATAAAGACCCCTTAATCCCCATCGGTTTAATCCTCCTTTTTCAATTCTGTGTGCAATCTGGAACAGTGGCACTCAGCCCTGGAGAGGATCGCCATAACATGCAAGCTTAGTGTGTGTGTATATGCATGGGTGTATATTTTATGTTATTTTTTAAATTAATTTATCCTTGTTGACATTTTTAGTGAGGTTCACAAATATCACGTTTATCTAGAGGTTAAATAAAAGTGTGCATTTGTATTTTTGTTGAAGATAGAATCCGTCACTATCCTTATGTTGCCTTTTCAATGCGCACAGCATGAGTAAACTACTTGAGGCCAAAATGCATTCAGTATATCAGTGACCTTGCTTCTTCAATTACGAGAACAAATTAGCCTTGAGATGATGCCCTAGATTTGAGTTATTCATATAGACACTGACATCCAAAATGTGCCAATTTAATTCATTTATTTCTTGCATCACATAATTTAAGGTAATATTTATTTTAATGTAATGTTTGCTTTTAGCAGTTAATATACTGCAATTACTTACATATTATCTGTAGAGCACAGAAAATGTCATTAAGAGAGAACGAAATAGAACATTGCCTAAACACACACACACACACACACACACATATACACATATTATGCACTCTCTTGCTGCAAGGGACTCTTTCAAATGCAAATCTCTGCAGCCCTCCCTCTATAATCCCTTTTTTTTTTGGAATGAAAGAACCTCTTCACCTTACCCTAACTCTGAACTTGCCTCGTCTTCCTCTCTCTAGTAGGTTTTAAAGCATACATCCACCGCAGTCTCTAAGCTGTCAGATAAAATCCCTTTGAGTGTAAAAACATGACAACTTTTGTCTCAAGAGATTTTGTTTTCTTTGTATATGCCATTTTGTTGTTTATTTTCTGTCTTATAATTTGCCAAAAGTAGGTTATATGAGTATTATGAAGGTAAGATTTTTCACACTTCTGGCTTTCACACTTAAAAGACATGATGATGAAGGGGGGAAAGATCCCATCCAGCCAGCTGGCTCCCAGTGTGTTGGCTATTACTTTTTCTCTGCTACATTACCTCAGCCAGCTCTTTATTTTCACTCTCACACATCAGTGATACACACAAGCCTCACGGCACAATCTCCATCTGCTAATTAGCCAAGCTCATATCAGCAAGGTCAAGCTCCCCTGAGCCACTTATTAATTGCCAATTAATGGGACACACAAAAGAATGTAAAGCACCACACTTTCATTTTAAACAGGGAAATCAAAGATTTTATATTTTCTCACTGAGTAAAAAGCACTGTAAATTGTAAAATTTGTAAAATTGAAAAAGAGTAGATGGCTTAGTTGTAAACCCACCTCTAATTTCTTTTTAGTAAAGATGAAAAACACAACCCTTTTATATTACTCATCTTTACTGAAGACAAATTGGAGGTGGCTTGACAGCTAAGCAATCTGATCTTTATGAAGCTAACTTAACAATGGCTCAAAGAATTTAAATTACTGAATCCTTTTTTGCCTCAACAAAGAATATATTTACATTGAACGTAATGCTATAGATGTTTATACTTTTGTTATAAATTTCTAATTAACTTTTAAATTAATCTGCTTTATCCGATTTAAAATAACAAATGAACACTCACCTCACTCATAGTTCTGAGGGAAGTCGAATGTCGTTTTGGGTTCGCGGGATAATTTGTAGCGTGACTTTGAAACACTAAATAAATTCAGTAGAAATTTCCCTTTTTTTTGTCCGAGTGCTTTAAAATTATGTCAGAACAACTGAACCGAGAATATTACGCAGAGAAGTGAATCTCCATCTCACATCCCGAAAAACACGCCCCTGCTCTCTCTCTCTCTCTCTCTTTCTCTCTCTCTCTCTGGCCAGTGTACTAGAATAATAATAAATTTGAATGTTTTTATTAATGGAATGTTGAAATGTTTTTATTATTATTATTTGCAATCTTGATTATTAGCCCTAATTAATCAAAAAATGTTCAATATTATTTTGAAAATAAAATGAAATACGATCAAATATTGGGCAACATTTTTATCTGTAAAAACAGGTTATGCTGCTGTTTTTATCACTGTTGATGAATTGGTATAACAAATTTCTTTAATTATAATCTTAAGATTATTAAATATTATGAAAACTTCGTTGTTGTTGTTATTATTATTATTATCATCATCATTATTTATTTATTTATTTATTTATTTTCATTCTTGATTATTATCATTATTTAATTAAAATACTATTTTCAGATATGGTCAGACATTGCGCCATACTTTTTTTGGTATAACTAGGCTGTTTTTGTTACTGATGGTGAATATGCAATTGGTATAATAATCATAGCTTAACAACAATAATAATTCTGTAATTGTTTTCGAATTATTATTATTATTATTATTAATGTGTTATGTTGTAAGCATAACGTAAATGGCGTATTCATAATCAATACTGGGAAAGAAAAAAAAAAACAATCCTAGTGTGTGTGTATATGTGTATTTTTAAAGTGAACATAATGTCTCACATTGTGTAGTGTGATATTAAGCGCTGCTTTGTTTGTGGATCTAGACCTACTTCCGGAGAACGAGCGTCTTGCCGGAAAAAGAAAGAGAGAAAAAAAGGAAAGAGAAAGGAAAAAAACAGAAGTGCAAACGAAGCAGATCAGCCAAAACATAAACACTGCGGGCACGACCAAAAACGTGACCTAAAACTGCGGGGTTTTTTGGATCGCCAGTGCGTGAGCGTGTTGCGGGCGCATCTCACTAATGTGTCGAGCTTTTGTTTGCGCTTGACTCGAAGGAGAAGGAAGGGAAATCTGCGCAGAGGATTAACAAGTGCGGAGACTTTGGGCCTACAGTACGTTAGAGGTAACACCACCGCTCGCTAGTTCGCTCTCCATTTTCTCGCAACGACCAATGTTTACATGTTGTCAGCTCGAGTCAGCACTCATAACATATCCGCAACTGACATGTTGAACTTGTGTTTTTCGTGCACGACACATACCATATTTCCTCGTCGGGATGTTTTTGTGATCTTAAGAATATATTTCTTTGTTCGAACTGTAGAACTATTTGCCTGCCAACATCCGTGTGCGTTTGCAAAACTAGCCAGCAGCTTTTCTATTTTTGACCAGGGTAATGCCACAAAAGCAAATGCTAAGATTAGTTAGCACACTAGCTAGTTGCAGCCAGTTTACTGCGCACTGTCAAGTTATGTGGCATTAACATTAATGCATCAACACTTGTAAGCTGCTATCTAAGGGTCGTCTGCAGTTGGACTCAATTGTTACTGTACAAGGTAATGTCATGGGTATTGCGATTAGAGGCAGGTGTTTACTAGCTATTTACTGTAGAAGCAGGATTATTTTGTCACTTTTAGCTGATGTCAGGGATCCTGTCAGTCACTATCTGGGGTCAGCACCTGTCAAAATGGCAGTAATGTCTTTTTATGTTCATCAGTTTGAAGACATGCATTTTGATTAGACCTCTAGTAATCATTGACTATGAAATATCATCTTTAAGTGATCTGTCAAGCATTCTTTAACAGTACCCTCAAATAATTTTTTTGTCTTGAAAATAAATAATGTTATCTAGTGAATATCCAATGTGTGATTGATTGTAGCAAGCCATTTTCTCTCTCTTTTTTTTTTATAGGGTCTCTTCTGTCAGAAGAGACAGTCAGACAGAATGTGCGATACAGATGGTAAATCCAGTGTTCCAAATGGTAAGTAAATCATGAATTAAGTAAAAGTTCACCCAAAACTGAAAATTGTTCAAAAATTGCCATGAAATATTCGTAACAATAATCCATGCAATTTATTCTCATTATTACTTGTCTTCTGAATTCATATGATCTTTTCCTGAGCATTAGACCAACACTAAGTCACTAACTACAGCACTGACATTATTATTAACATCTCATTTTGTGCTTCATGGAAAAATACAATAAAATAAGGTCAATGCGAGAGTGAATAAAGTTTTGGGTGAAATGCTCGTAATCTCTGATGTATTCAAATGATGGTGAAAGTAGCCGATTTTTATGGGCCTGATTTACCAGGTGGTTCTGATGATCCGGAACCTGGAGAAGGAAGAGAGGAGGCAGACACATCTGCAGCGCCAGAGGCCCAGACCAGTCCTGATTCAGGTATGAACACAAATATAGTCGTAAATGTCATATTCAGTGCTGTTCATATGTTTGTGGTCAGTAAGATTTTTTTGTTCATGCTTTTGAAAGACATCTCTTGTGCTCACTAAGGCTGTAATTTATTTGATTAGTAATATAGTAAAATATTGTTATAATTTAAAATGACTTTTTATTTTTTAAGTGTAATTTATTCCTGTGATGGCAAACCTTAATTTTCCAGTCTTCAGTGTCACACTATCTTTCAGAAATCATCTAATATGCAACATTTATTTTTATTATCAACGTTGAAAACAGTTGTGCTGCTTAATAGTTTTGTGGAAACCAACAGCATTTATTTGAAATAGAATACTTGAGTAATATTTTAAGTGTCTTTACTGTTATTTTTGAACATTTTAATGCATCCAACACACCTTAAAATCGTGAACTGATGTGTATTTGTTATGGAATCGTAGATAATGTTGGAGTCACCTTGACCTTGACACCTTGATATGTAAATAAGCAGTGATCCACTAATTTTTCAAGTTTTCTCTTGACAGCAAATTTGAGTTCAGTCCCAGAGGGAAGTGAGGATGGTCAGGACAGGGCTTTGGCAAACTCTGAGCAGAAGCAGGGACCAGGAGAAGAGGAGGACACCGACAGCATGGATGGCAGTGGTCTGTACTCTCTCACTGAAGAAGGAGAAAGAGAGAGTGAGGGAGGAGGACAGAGAGAGAGGGGAAAAGATGAAAGTAAGAGATCCGCCAGGAAGAGGAATCGACCCAGTGGTGGAGCCACACGCCACTCTTCCAGTTCAGATGATGACGATGAAGAAGAGGAGGAGGAAGAAGAGGATGCTGAGGAAGAAGATGAGCAAGCCATGGAAGCGTGGCTGGGAGCAGACCTGTGTGACCTGAGTCGCCCTTCGTGGCACGCGGTCCCATCGCTACGTGCCCGAGAGATCGGCCGTGATTCACATCAGTTTGTGAGGAGGGTGTGTGGAGCGCGAGGTCTAGTGCAGAGGCTGGAGCTGCAGGGCCGTCTGGAGAGACACACAGGCTGCGTGAACACCCTCCACTTTAACCCTTCTGGCACCCGCCTGGCTTCCGGCAGCGATGACCTCCGTGTGGTGATCTGGGACTGGGCTCGCAGAAGGGCGGAGCTGGAGTTTGACAGTGGACATAAGAGCAATGTCTTTCAGGTGAACAAGTGCAGTTCAGCTGACTGCAGTTGTCTGAAGCTGTGAAATCTATGCATTTCGATTAAAAAAAGTGGCACATTGCTGTGCCGCTCCGAATTTAAGGTCACTAATGGCAAACATTATCTTGTTAGAGAATAATTACAAATTTTTCAAAAACAGTTTTAACCTCTACTGTAACACTGCTGTTCAAAGGTTTGGGGTCAGTAAGTTTTTAATGTTTTTGAAAGACGTCCCTTATGCTCACCAAGGCTGCATTTATTGGATAATATTGGGAAATATAATTACAAACAAGAACTGTTTTATATTTTAATATATTTAAAGTGTAATTTCTTCTTTTGATTGGAAAGCTGAATTTACAGCAGTCATTATGCCAGTCATCGGTGTCATAATTCTTCAAAAATCATTCTAATATGCTGATTTGGTGCTCAAGAAACATTTCTTATTATTAGTGTTTAAAACAATTGTGCTGCTTAATATTTTTGTGGAAACTGTAATTTTTTCAGGATTCCTTTATTAATAGAAAGTTCAAAAGAACAGTATTTATTTAAAAAAAAATAATAATTTTGTAACAGTGGAAAAGTCTCTACTGTTAGTAATTTTCATATAAATTGTACTGATCCCAAAATTTTGAACGGTGGTGTACATTAGAAGTGTTTAGAATGTGATTGTTATTAAAATAACCACCATAAAACCACATCAGTGGTTTAGCCGTTGTCGTATTTGTGATTTTCTTTTTTTATTGGGTTGCTATTGTTGGACAGAAACCTCTTTTTTGTGTGGATCCACTAAAGGTGTTAAATCTTAGTTCCAGATGTCCAGAAGAAGATTTTAAAATGTATACATTTAAATCAATGCATCCTCTTTATTATTTATTATTCTGTCCCCAGGCAAAGTTCCTCCCACACAGTGGTGACTCCACTTTGGCCATGTGTGCCCGAGATGGACAGATCAGGGTGGCCGAGCTTTCTGCCACACAACGTTGCAAGAACACCAAAAGAGTGGCTCAGCACAAAGGTGCAGCTCATAAGGTATGATCAACCTTAAAAGCTTTGTTTAATTGTATATTTAACATAAATAATTTATGACAGACCGATTATTGAAAATGAATGATAACTCCATGGTGTTTCAAGTTGTGGCCATTATTCTGGCGTGTATATTAATTTTCCAAAATTAATTGTTCTCATCTTGCTTGTTCCGTGGTTACCGGTTTGAACAGGTTTGAAATGTGACTAGTTGGAGCTTTACAGTCACATACATTCACTAATCAACAGCTTGGAAACCTGTCACCCAATCAGAATCAAGCATTCAATCATGTTGTGGTGAAAAAAACAAAGAACCTTTTTTTTCTATAATATCAAAACCGATATGTTTTATTGGTTTATTGCAAGATATAAAAAGAGTCACATGGGAATGCTTGTGATTAAAATGCTGCTTTTTTTATTTTTTTCCTCTCAGCTTGCACTGGAGCCAGACTCTCCCTGCTCTTTCCTCTCCGCTGGTGAAGATGCAGTAGTGTTCGGCATTGACTTGCGTTTAGACAGACCTGCCAAGTGAGTGCACAGTCATGTCACAAATGTCACAAACAGCCCTAAGATTGCTGAAGGAAAGGAAAAGAAAAGAAGCACTTCAGCAGAGTGACACAAGTGAACAGGGGCAGGATTAGATATCCTACAAAGAATTGTGTCAGCAACTAGATGAGTCAGTGGAAGCTTTTGTCACAGGTTATTATATGGTTTACTTAACAGTGGTACTTTTAACATCTCTGATACACAAGCTGTTGTTTTTAAATTAATGTGGGAAACTCTGCTAATTGCTTGCTTTATTGGGAAAAGCTTAATTACTATACCTCAGAGAAGTAATGCTATAAAACTGTAGCATTTAATAACAAGATAAACCCAGCAGTTCAAAGTTTGGGGTCAGTAAGATATTTTTAATGAAATGAGTACCTGTATTCAGGAAAGATTTATTATATTGATAAAAATGTAAACACATTTATAATGTTTCAAATAAATGCTGTTCTTGCTGTGCTGTTCTATACTTAATCCTTAAAAGGTATATTACAGTTTCTTTAGAAATATTAAGCAGCACAACTGTTTCCAACAGTGATATTAATAAGAAATGTTTCGTTTGCACCAAATTAGTTCTGAAGGATCATGTGACACTAAAGACTGGAGTAATGGCTGCTGAAAATTAAATATAGAAAACAGTTGTTTTAAATGGTAATATTTCACAATATTACTGTTTTTACTCTATTTGTAATCAAATAAATGTAGCCTTTGTGAGACTTTTTGCGACTTCTTTAAAATTATTTTTAATAATGGTTCAGAGCATTAGACTCACTTTATTTGGGCTAAATTTGGTCTACTTACCCATAAAAATATCTTATGTGATCTCTTTTCACACTTACTGCTGTGTAAAAACAGCTCATACTTAGGTCCTTGAAATCTTAGAATCAGCCTGATTGTCAATTTCTTTTCTTTTTTTTTAAGACATATTTTTATCCTGCAGCTTAAAAGTGAAGGTGTTTGATATTCTGGCTTGCAATCCCGATCCCCTCTTCTTCTCATATTTTCTTTTCTATACTACAAAAATAAAAATGGCCAAAAGGCCAACAATAGAAGAACGTCTGCTGTAGAAAGAAACAGAAAATGATTTGAAATGATATTTTGACAATCAGATTCTTCCTCATTGGATCCCAAAACCATTACTGGCATCTCTTTACACTCAAACTTATAAAAATGTTATTTAATTCTTCAAGGTAAGATTGCAGTCAGAGTAGATAGTACATAGTGTGATTCATGGGCTACATTTCATTCTTTTGTTTTATGTGAAGCATATAATGTTGACCAATCTTTTTCTGTTTCTTTCTTCTTTAATCTCTCAGCAAACTGGTGGTGGTGAAGGAGGGTGAAAAGAAAGTGGGGCTGTACACCATTTTCGTGAATCCAGCTAACACACACCACTTTGCTGTGGGTGGTAGAGACCAGTATGTCAGGTGAGACTAACATCATCACTGATATGTCACCTCCTTTACACAGAAGTCATGCAATTGTCTTTATCACAAGCTGCTTCTGATACAGCTGTCAAACTTTATACTTACAGTTGTTTCTCCAACGGCACCATGACTGGGCAACTGTTGTCCTGCATTACTCACTGTTTCTCTCTCTTCCTCTCTTTATATGATAGGATCTATGACCAGAGAAAAATAAATGAACACGATAATAATGGTGTGCTGAAGAAGTTTTGTCCCTCTCACTTGGTGTCCAGCGAGTCCAAAACAAATATTACCTGTTTAGTGTACAGCCATGACGGCACAGGTAATATGTACACATAACTCTCAGAAAGTGACTCTTGCATGGTTGCATGCTTTACATTACATGGTTTGTTGTAGCAACATTCAAAGTGTGTCATTGTTGAACTGTCTTTCAGAACTGCTGGCAAGTTACAATGATGAGGACATTTACCTTTTTGACTCCAGCCACAGTGATGGAGCAGATTACCGCAGGAGATACAAGGGTCACCGCAACAATGCTACAGGTACTTTCTATTTGATTTCATTGCAGTATAGTGCTTGCATCACAATTTGCATGCATGTTATAACCAATACAAACTCAGTTTTTGTAAAATCCAGTTCTTAATCATCGCCCCTTTTTTCGTCTTCCATCTGCTATTGGAAAATCCTCCTCCAGTGAAGGGAGTTAACTTTTACGGTCCCTGTAGTGAGTTTGTTGTCAGTGGCAGTGACTGTGGACACATCTACCTTTGGGATAAGAACTCTGCTCGTGTGGTTCAGTTTATGGAGGGAGACCGGGGAGGAGTGGTAAGACACTGTCACTTCACAAAATTGAACTAGACCATTGAACTTCTGGTTTGAAAAAAATCATATGTGACCCTGGACCACAAAACCAGTCTTAAGTTGCTGGAGTACATTTGTAGCAATAGCCAAAAATACATTGTATGGGTCAAAATGCCAAAAATCATTAGGATATTAAGTAAAGATCATGTTCCTTGAAGATATTTTGTAAATTTCTTACCTTAAATGTATCAAAACTTAATTTTTGATTAGTAATATGCATTGCTAAGAACTTCATTTGGACAACTTTAAAGACGTTTTTCTCAATACTTAGATATTTTTGCATCCTCAGATTCCAGATTTTCAAATCGTTGTATCTCAGCCAAATATTGTCTAACAAACCATACATCAATGGAAAGCTTATTTATTCAGCTTTCAGATAATGTATAAATCTGAGTTCGAAAAATTGACACTCAAGACTGGTTTTGTCGTCCAGGGTCACATATGTTAATAATATTCCCTTTCTGTGTTAAGGTGAACTGTCTGGAGCCACATCCTCATCTTCCAGGTTTAGCCACCAGTGGTTTAGACCATGATGTGAAGCTGTGGGCGCCCACTGCTGAGAATCCCACAACACTAAAGGGACTTAAAGAGGTATACTTTATACATATTGCACCACACTCTCGTGCTCTCTCTCTCTCTCTCTATATATATATATATGTATGTATGTATGTATGTATGTATGTTTTAAGTCTCTCTTGCTCAACAAGGCTGCATTTATTTGATCAAAAATAAAATAAAATGGTACTATGAAATATTACTACTACTACTATTTACAACAACTGTTTCTATTTTAATATATTTCAAAGTGTAATTTATTCCTCTGATGGCAAAGCTGAATTTTTAGCATATTTTCAAGATTCAAAAAGTAATTGCTTAATATGTGCATTATGACCCTTTTCATCTGATAGTGTTGAAAACCTTAAAATATTTAAAATGATCATTTCTGGGTCTGAAAATGTCATGGAAATTGACAAGAATTAAATATTAAATTATATAATGCTTTGATTTGTTTTTTAGCCAACCCTGTATGTAAACTACGGTTCAAAGGTTCTGCATCAGTAAGATATTTTTTAAAAATTATTTATTTATTTATTTTAATTAAAAAAACAAATTAGTACTTGGATGCATTAAATTGATTGAAAATAGCAGTAAATACTTTTACATTTTTACAAAAAATTTCAATTTCAAATAAATGCTGTTCTTTTGACCTTTTAATGAAAGAATCCTGGAAAAAAGTATCATGGTTTCCACAAACATATTAATAATAAAAAGATACCCAAGTATCATATCAGCATATTAGATTTGTGACAGATCATGTGACGTGAAAATTCAGCTTTGCCATCACATAAATAAATTAGGAAACAGTTATTTAAAATTGTAATAATATTTCACAGTATTACATTTTTACTGCATTTTTGGTTAATTAATGTATCCTTGGTGAGTAGAAATATCTTTCAAAAACAACAAAAAAATTGTATCCAAACTTTGATGGCAAACTTAAACGGGTGAATAAATATTTTTGTTAAAAGCAATAAAACAAATGTTTTATATTTTAAAATGACTATTTAGGCAATGAAGAAGAACAAGCGAGAACGTGATGAAGACAGTGTTCGTCATGGTGACCAGTATGACACACAGCTCCTCTGGTTCCTGATGAGACACATGAGAAACCGAAGACCTCAGCGGGTGAGAACTTACATTTCTAGGATAATTTTCATTACCAATATAGTCCAGTCCATTTCTAGGTATTAAAGATACAGTGCCTTCTACTTTATGCAAAGTAACATGCTGCTGTCTAAAACTGAAATCACTCAAATGGTAGCGTTTTTGTTCCCTCCTACACGTAACCTACCATTGATGCTTTTTCAAACTATAAATAGAATAACCTCATAATGCTTCTTCAAACTATTGGTTTACCTGACAGAAAAGAACCTAACCTCATCCTACATGATCTGATCTCTTCATAGCCATTAAAAAGAAAACTATACACTGATAGCTTCTCAATGTTTTGCCCCTTGTAGGCTCGGCGAGGGGAGGGAGGAGAGGGCGACACAGACGAATCCTGGAGCTCGCCTGATTCCTCTGATGAAGAAGAGGGAGGGCCAGACCATGTGCAGTGCATGTCCTCCTGAGCCACACACCTACACACACCTACACACACACACATGCTCCTTGCCATATATTTAAGCACATACATACTAGTAACACACTGGTACACAAATAGACACTGAAAGGCCAGCAACAAAAACACACACAGCTTTATATATACATACACACAGTGTGAGGGAGAGGGAAACGACTGAAATCTGGCTTTATGCTCCACACACACAAATTACATCATTAGGGGAAGAACTGATACTGATATTCGTATTTTTTATATATTTGCAACCACACATGCAGTTAACCACTCCAATTTTACATGAACATGGATACAGGCACATTTCATTCCCAGTTTTACAGCGTATCACAAGGAAGAATACAGACAGTGATCAAGAAATATCACCTCTACAGTTTTGCTGCCTTAGTTTATCAACAACCACGAATTTTAGAAGCAGCGTTTTGCTGCTGCAGCAGTCGTGAGGCGCAGAAGAGGAAATTTGTCATCTGTGCTGTAGTAAACAGTCCCACTTGAAGCTTTTCTTTCACAGCGATGTGTTCGCAGCATGACGGGACAGTACGGACACTCAAAGCCGGTCCTTATGCAGATTACTGAGATGATGAGTGTTACTTGTTCTAAAAACCAGCACCATCTTTTACTGGCCTCATCAGTTTTCTCCAGTGATCTGAACTGCTTATGTCTCCATGTAAGACTGAGCTGACGTTTGTTATTTTTGGACTGCAATCTTTGTTCATCGCAGTGATGGACTGTCATGGGCCGTCTGGCCGTCCAATCCTGTCTTGTCTTTGATCTCTTCTCCTGTGTGTGTGTGTGTGTGTGTGCGCGTTTGCTGAAGCCAGGCACAGCAAATTTTCTTGAGGTCAATTATGCTCTCTTAGATCTGACTGAAGACACAGAAGATGAGCCAGAGCTGCTTAATCTGGTTCCAGAGCTGGCTGTTTTGCTCCGTTCACCCTCTCCCATGCTACTGAGTGCACTTTAATCAGGGATCTGCTTTGAGTTTTGAATCTCTAAGACGAGTGTGCGCTTAGGGGGCATGCAATACTTGGATTAAATGTTAATTTTGCTAATTTAGGTTTTTTTTTTTTTTTTTTTGCCCTGCAATTCCAATTTACTGTGGACTTTTAAATTGAATAGAGATTTGTCACCAGCTCTTTGGTTTTTGGATTTGCACTTGGATGGAGTTCTTTAAGAAATTTCTAATGGCTAAAAATGTAACTCTCCACGGACTACCGTCGTCTTCTCAGCCCTGTCCCGTAAAAATTGAGAGCAAAGACGATGATGTGCTCGGAGCCAGTGATTTGTTGAATACATGTTTCTTCCTCTGTCTTTTGTTTGAATACGCATCCTCAAGATCTTTGCCTAACTATATGGCGTGAATCAAATGTAGCAGGATTTCCCGTGTTTGCCAGAGAAAGGCTAAGCCCTCACAACCCATTTTTTCATAAAAATGGTGTCTGTTCTTTGTCAGTATTTGAATTCAGCTGGTTAAGAGCAAACACGGATGGACTGTGACCTGTTGCGACTTGCATGTGGAAAGGAATTATTCATTTCAGAAGGATGGGTTAATGGCAGGGGAGGGATAGCACTTGTGGGGTACGCAGGGAGGGGTAAGGAGCTTGAATTACTTTGCCCCTTTTTTCCTTCTTCTTTTGTGAGGGGAATAAAGTATCAACTTTTCTCTTTTTGTATGAGAAGAATAACTTAAATGACTATGTATATATAAAGATATATATATATATATATATATATATATATATATATATATAAATATTAAAAACCTGTAAAAATAATCTTCAACCCTTACTCTTTCAAAGGGTGTCTAAATTGAATTGGTATTTGATGCAGAGGTTTATATTGTATAAGACAGAATACTTTTAAATGAATGGAAACATTGGATATATATATTTTTTTTCTTTTTCTTTTTTGGATTACAACCCTAATTGTCACTGAAATTAAAAGCATTAGTTTCTGTTAATGTTCATTTTCTCATTCTCACTTGTCTGCTCAAAATGTCCTATCACTGGCATGTTTTTTTTTCTTCTTTTCTTTGTTCTTTTTTTTTTTTGATCCGAGTTATCCCACGCTGCCTAATATTGTGTTCTTTCAGTTCAGTTCAGACAACATGTACGAATTGTGCAGTAAAAAAAAAGAGAAAAATCTGTTCTTCTGTTTCTGACCACGTGCCTTATTATTTCAAGTGCCTTTATTTGCTGTAAATACAGGAGGAATTTATTTTCTGTGTAACCGACTTAAGGCCCTCAAACATTATGTAATATTTAGTGCTATTTAATTAGTTGTATGGATGGTAACACAGATACTTGTTTTCTCTTTCACTATTTGTGCATCCTGAAGTTAGACAGGAAATAAATCACATAATTTATTTCTATTATATATTTTATTTTCACAAACCCAAAAATGCCTAATATGGGACATGTCATGTACAGTCATGACATTTAATTATCCAGCATAAAACCATGTAATAGAAATCTAAAAAAAAGACTTTATAATAAGGTCACATTAACTTTAACATCAGTTAATGCATTAGCTACACAATCACAATGAACAATGTATTTTATAGAAGTTATGTTAGTAAAATGTTAATTCATGTTAGATTACAGTTTCTAATGTTAAGAGAACTTTTGTTTTAAAGCATATAATTTATTTACTAATTAATGGTGTAGAAGTGTTAATTGCTTATGGTAACTAATTTAGCTGACTTGCTTGTAAATTGTGAATAATATTTTTACACTGGTGCCGATTTGGTATTAGGCTTATACTAGTCAATGTTATTATTTGGAATGAAGCTCCTTCTTAGAGCATAGAAATGAAACTACAGAAATAAATTTTCTTAACGCCTTTGAACAGTTGTTCAATAATTTAACTTTAAAGTTTGTGGAGCAGTATTTATTTTGAAAAATAAAATGTAAAGGAAAAAAGAAAATACAAGAACGACTGCAAATCTTACTTGCTATATCTGAGATTTTTTGCACGCAGATCAATCTTATAAAAGATGATTGAAACGAAATGAGATGAAATAATAAATTCTAGTAATTTGCATGAACAAGTTGTCTAAATCCTCCTGGCCCATTTGATTTTCAGGCAAATTTATAGTGTGTTGTTTATGTCCATAATTAGAGTACAAAGAGAGGAAAAAGTTATACGAAAAAGGTTCACGGGACTACTGTTCACTCATTTTTAAGTCATATCATGCTTAGGTCATATATGCTTTTCATAATACATAGCTTCAGTGCAGCTTCACAGAAATGTTTGTCCCAGTGGTTCAATCATTCAGCTTTACAATAAATAATTTTAGAGACGTCAATATCTCTAATTCCCCAGTGACCAAGCCAAAACCTGTAAAAAAAATAAATAAAAAAAACTTGTAACGTTATATGATGTTTAGGTATTAGAGAAAAATCTTGAGAAAAACAAGACTCAACTGGGGAGCCCTTCCCTCTGGCAACAAATCATTGTCCATATGATAGTAATATATATCGTTATGATACCATTGACAGTCGTAGTAGGCTACATATCCAAAAAAAAAAACTAAAACAAACAAACACTGTCCGTGACCACCAATTTGAATGCATGCCTGTATGTGTGAAGGGCGCGCGGTGCGACTCGAAAGGTCATGATTCTTTCAAAATACAAGGCTTTACTCACTTGTCAATTGGCACAACGGCGACCTAAAATCACTCATTAAACAGAAAACTTAATATAGTCTTTGTTTTTATTTCAAGAGCACTAGGCAGGTCAGCGTTACGTGGATTAAACGAGAAGGGCTTAGTACAAAAATTAAACTGATGACTTTTAACTTGAAAAATGTGTGTCCAGCTTTTACGTCGTCGCAGATTGACTGCTCGCGGCGAATTCACAGTTGTTGCTTTTTGCAGGCAGTGAAAGAATATTGAGCCTTCCCAAATAACGCATTTTAAATATTCGGTGAGTAGTTTTTGTATTCTTTTTTGTTCAGCAATGATCTTTGCTCATTTTTCGTGCATTTACGGAACGATCCGTTATACCGCCGCCCTCTGAGTGTCTAGGCCGAGCAGCGCTCTATGCAGTGCGGTCTGTCCTCTTTGTCTGCTACGAGGATTTTCACATTTCACGAATCTCTGCACGCGTGTTTGGTTTTGTTGAGTCGTGATGCATTGCATCAGTGATTTCTATGAAAAGAAACCAAACCACGGTGTTGCGGGTTAAATACGAACATTCACATTATATTGTGTTTGTTGCGATGTCGCGACCACAAGCACAGAAACCCAAACCCAAACAGCACTGCAGCTCTCTGGTCGCGCTGGGGATTTTTAGGTTTAAGTTAAAATTTCATGATATTGTATCATAGCTGGAGTCTATTACATCAATTTTTTATTTAATTTTATTTTTTGAGCGATGAAGCCAAATATTTTACAAAAATTAGTTGTTTACATGTAACTTTTTTTCATTTTGTTTCTTTTTTATTTTTAAATTAACACCCAGTACAAGACCACTCTGTATACTAATAGTGTAGAGTGACCTTTAAGTATATGTTCGTATTTTGGGCTTTTGTAAACATTTAACTTTAAGATATCTGAGATTAAAATTTTTTAATTCTTCCTTTGAATTCCATTGATGGGATGGAATGTAATGTATCCTAAGACAAATTCAGAGTTTGTAGCATCCAGTGAGTTGTTGGTGCATATCTATTTGAAATATCTATCTACCATATCTATTTGGGCATTGATTAAAACCAAACTAACCATGTCCGATTTTAATGTTGTTTATTGTTGTTATCTCAATTTTAAGTCAGTTGGCAACTGCACGTTACCGTTGTTGGAGGTGCTGCTCACTGGTTGAGTGCTGGTCTTGTCATTTTGGCTGAGAACAATCTACACTTCGGCCTGCTCACTTTGACGAACAGACAACTGCCCTGCACTGACACCATGGAGTGAGTCACAATCATCAACACTTTCTTTCCATGTCAAATATTGTGTGATATTTCTGAATATAAATGATTTAGGAGTAGTATTGCTTTCCCTTTGGAAATATACTAATGTTTCTTCCTTCTTATTCCTGCCCTAGTCGTCCTCCCAGCACTAGTCAGCTGATGTCCGGCAATGTCACAAATAAGACAGACCCACGGTCCCTGAATTCAAGAGTCTTCATCGGGAACTTGAACACTATGCTGGTTACCAAGGCAGATGTTGAAGCCATTTTTAGCAAATACGGCAAGGTTGTTGGCTGCTCTGTGCACAAGGGCTTCGCCTTCGTCCAGTACGCTAACGAGAGGAATGCACGGGCGGCTGTAGCAGGAGAGGATGGCCGGATGATTGTCGGACAAGTGCTTGGTGAGGACATTAAAAATAATCTTAGGCTATCTTATATTTTCCCTCTTAATTGAGCAATCACCTTGTCTTTCCATCAGATATTAATTTGGCAGGAGAGCCCAAACCTCACAGGTCAAAAACAACAAAGCGATCGGCCGGAGATATGTACAGGTAAGGAAAACATTTCTTCGTATGTATTTTCATCCATTTTATTGTTTTATTTAAATTAGCAATTGCTTTTTTTGCCAAAATATCTAATCATTTTCTTAAATCTCTCCAGCAGTAGTTCTACTTTCGAGCTTGATTATGATTTCCAGAGAGATTACTATGACAGGTAAGATCTGCACAAACACTGTGTCAGTGTGGATTTATAAATGTGTGCTGACTTTTTGATCTGTTTGTGTTGTGCAGAATGTATTCATACCCTTCCCGTGTGCCCCCTCCACCACCACCACCTCTCTCACGGGCTGTGATCCCATCCAAACGTCCACGGGTCAGTGTGAGTGGGGGAACCAGCCGCCGCACCAAGCCCAGCTTTTCCACTTCGTCCAAGAGCAGCCAACGGATGTCTTCTCGAACCTGTCAGTGCATTTTTTTTAAATTTTTTATTATTCTTCCTCACTATAGGGGTTCATGTTAATTTGTCAGTGACAGATGCATTAAAAATAAACATTGATTGATTTTTGTCTGCATTGTCATTATTAGCCTTCCTTTTCTCATTTAAAATTTTTGACCTTGGTTGGCTTGTCAGTTTGTACATGCATTAAGTTTTTTTTCCCCCTTTTTTTTCAGTGAAAACCGATGACCTTCAAACTATTAAGAGAGAGCTTGCTCAAATCAAACACAAGGTTGACTATCTTCTGGAGAGTCTGGACAGGATGGAGAAAGACCACAACAAGAAATCTGGTAACATTCTTCATGATTTCCCCCAAAGTTTTTGTTTCACCAGACCAAAGGTTCACCAGACAAATCAGTATTCCAAAAAATGTTATAAATTATTAGGGCTGTCAGTTTAATGTGTTAACTTAATTAGTTCCGAAAAAATAATGCGATTAAAATATTTTAACGCACTGGCCCCGCCCCCAGACCTGTACGTCATCTTATATTTCATACAGTTGACTGTTGACAAATATGATCAAAGACTATAGAAAGGAACTTTGATTTGATGCAGGGCAACAACTCCATAAATGCAGTTATGCCCTATAATTCAAGATATTTGGGCAAAAATGCTCCTGTATGAGTTTTTGTCTCGTATTTATATCATATGACAAGTGGCATTTGTCCCAAATGTGATTTTACACAAGAGTTCAGTAAATAAGAAGTTAGTATTGTCATATTTTAAACACAATATTGTCTGTTTTTGCTCCGTTTTGCCAACAAAAATATTAGCTATAAAGCCACAGCAGAACTGTTATGCGTCTTCGAGCAACACAGCAGTGATTCTGAGTGAATCCACGTTTTGAACGAATCAGGTTAATCAATGATTCAAAAGCCCATTCATAAAGTGAGCCATTTACTGAATTCCTGAATGAATCGGCCATTTGAACGAATCGAATGAATGAATGACTCAAAAGGTATTTTGGTTACCAATGATTTCCATTGCATGAATGAAAAAAAACTGAGATGTTTCTCAAAGTATCTTTTATGTTCCATAGTTCATGTTAGGCCGTTGTAGCCTAAATGTGTAATAAATATTATGTTGAATCAAATAAAATATTTCTTTATAAAGATTTGTAATGTCTACTTATTTTCTCATTTAACACAAAAAATAGCTTTAAATAATCTTTTTCACATCCAAATGTAGTTTACGATTAATTAGGTTCATTAATTGACATGTAATTAATTAGATTCAAAAATTTTAATCGACTGACAGCCCTATAAATTATTTAAAATACCATTATGTCAAAACTTTTTTTTTCCCTCAGAGGGGAAGAGCGTGAAGGCAGAAGTGTGTGAGGCTTCCTCCCTTCAGCATTCCAACAAGAAAGACAGAGAGAGGGAAGAGCAAGAGATAAATGATTCTGAGGAGGAGAGAGATTTGTTGGAAGAGGAGGACGAGGAAGAGGTATGTGTAAAAAAAAAAAAAAAATCCATGTGCAACATGATGGAGGTTGTGTTGTAATTGGTGCTGGTTACTGCACAGAGACACTAACAAGCTTTATGTCTTTCTCAGGTTAAAAGCCAGGGAGGAGAGAATGAAGAAGAAGAAGAGGGAGAGGAGGAAGAGGGTGAGCATGAAGAAGGGGAAGATGATGGTGACAGCGTTAATGGTGATGACTCATAGGATGCTTTAAACACCGTGGATATGAGACACGCACTCAAAATTCAGCCCTTTCAGTTCTTTCGAAAGGTTGAAGCCAGTCTTTGAATGATTTGTCTGTTATGATGTAGATGCCTGCACTCTTATAATAACTGACACTACAGTTACATCAGTTTCACTGATGTCAGTTTATTTTTAATGTTAGCATGACATCTTTTCAGGCTTTTGAAGTGTCCCTCAACCTTGATGAAGACAAACATATGTTTTCTGGCACAACAGAAACCATAACATTCTCCAGTTATTCTTAATTATTCTGACTTGAACCTGAGAGATTTTTATTTTTCACTAGCAGAATATGTCCATTATGTATTCTCCGAGTGAAACTGGCCTGATCCCTGTTTGCCCTGTGTGTCTCATGGGATTTTTTTTTTTTTTTTTTCTGTGAACAAAAAGGTAACATTTGTATTTTAAAAGGAGGAAACTTGAGTGGCTCCTCTATTACAGAGAGCCAGGAAGCTTCCAGGAAACATCTATGTTTGTATTTACCTGTCTTTTTTATATTACCCTGTTTCAGAATAATTCTACAGGATTTCAGAGATTTCAATAAAATATTAAATTAAAATTGTGTTTCTTCAGTTTTGCGAACAAAACACTCATTCAGGCTTTAAAACACTGGAAAATCGTGACAATGTCAGTTTTATATATATAGAGAGAGAGAGACGGAGAATTTTATTTTTTAATTTAGTTTTTAATGCTGTTTCATTCATACCACCGGTAACATGAATTTGACGTGAAATATGGTTACTATTTTACCATGTCACTGCACATTATGTGCTTTAAATGACTGATTTTCACAGTTTATTACAAACGCTTCTTTGCTGGTGTCTGACCACATGGGGGTAAGAATGAAAGTGAAGCATAATTCAGTGACACATTTGGTTTATTTAATTAAATGTTCAGCATTTGATATTCTAGAAATATGGACAAGTGCTACTCTCGTTCTTAGAAAAATCATTTTTGTTATGTTTAGACTTAAATACTGTAACTAAAAAGCAATGATCTCCTTTTCTTTTCCTACTCTTATTTACTAAGATGCGGTTTACTTAAACAGGAACAATTAAGTTCAGTTACAATAATTGTTTTGCATTGCATCCTGCACTGGATATGAGATACAAGATTCAGACATTCACAAAGGGAAAATCAGAAAACCACCGAAACTGGTGTAACTTGCTGGATCATCATAAACCCAGGTGTTCGCCCAAAGTCGTGTAGAAATTTGATCACCAATCTCCAGTGTGAGAACAACACCATTGCTGGCATTACCATTGGAGGCAGGCTTCCAAGCATGCATAGAGCACTGGGTTTCACCATTCTTCAAGAGACTGACTGCCATTGTGGTTCCACCATGAGTATGACCATAAAATCTGAAGTAATAGGCTCCTTTGATTGGTGCTGTGAAAACGCCTGCAATGCACATGAACAAAATAGCCACAGAGAATATCATATGTGAACAGGATTCTATATTTGTCATGATATTCTCTTTACAGAACTTACCAGTGTTTGAGTCATAGGCACCTCCAATATTACTAAAGACTTTTTTGTAGACCAGAGTTTTCAGAGCGTTAGTGGGCCCAGTGTATCCTGTTCCAGATTCCAAAAGTCCAGCTGAAAAGGCAACCTTTTTGGCTGTGAATAAGCAAACAGATGGTGTGAAATGTATAAAATAAAATAAAAAATGAAATATGTAATTTAAAACATTTAAATGTATATGGGAACAAAGTATGCCTTTTACTTGCCTTCATTCTCTGTTTGGAAAGACTCAAGCTTATTTTGTGAATCATGGACGATGGTTTTCAAAGCTGTCCCGGAATATACATTGATTATAATGATGTTACTAATGATGTTGCTAAATAAATGATTTAAACAGATGTTAGTTGTAATGTCTTTAAAGTTTTTTTCCATAATGACAAAAAAAAACAATGCAACCACTGTTCACCTTCCACCTTACCTTCATTCTCACTGAATACTTTGGCCAGTGATTCTTCTAATTTTTGTATCCTTTCATCCATGTTTTTCAGTTTCTCGAGCTCAGCAATGATGTTCACATTTGGTGAAAATAAATCTTCTGCAAGTGAACTCCCAGCACAGAGCAGCAGTAGCATTTGTAACACCGCCATCGTCAGTTATTTTTCAGATACACAAATTACTTCGAATTGCAAGCGCTGTTAAATGTTTTGAAACCTTAAGGTTGCACAAGTTAGTAAACATTTGTACTTTAGACTGATGTTGTAAGGGTTTTGTTTATTTTAGTAATCCATTAGGACAAGTCGGATGTAGAATTGAGTAGGTAGAAAATTACACACAAACGTTTGTTTTTGTGAAAAGTGGGGCATCCCATAGGCGTAATGGTTTTTATACTGTACAAACTGTATGTGCTATTGCCCTACACCTAACCCTACCCCGTACAGGAAACTTTGTGCTATTTCAGATTTTCAATACACTCCATTCTGTGTGATTTATAAGCGTTTTGAAAAGTGGGGACATGGGGTAATGTCCTGAAAAGTCACCTTCTCCTTGTAATACCTATGTCATACCCTTGTCATTATACAAATTTAGGTTCTCATTTGTCACAAAAAAATTTTTTCCTATATATTTTATATATGTTTATACTTAATTTTAACATGATATCGCGTAAATATTTGTCACAGCTAAAACGTCTGTAATGTTTTATAATGAATAATAATAGACATGCAACAGGTAGTAGCCTACATATCAGACTGTCACTTTCTTAAGAAAAACCACACACCCTGATTTAGCATCGTCGTGCGCAAAATGCGCTGATAAATTCTGTGATTTGCAGACAGTGCTCTTAGCTTATGTTTTGTTGAGCTGTATTGACAGCATACTGTGAATACAATGTGAAATACTCAGGAGTATAATGACATGCTGAATAAGAGCTCTGTTCCAGTCTTTAATTTGTATCACATCTTCTTACCACTAGATGGTGCCATAAAGGCAAATATGAATAAGGATTAGTTTAGTATCCATTATCCAGGTGGTCAAAAACGAGATCTTAAATGTTATCATGGTGATATAATAATATCTCTCCATTTTAATTTCCACATGGTTTACTTATTGTTTAGAATATATTTATTATCCAAAGCCATTTTTACGTAACAGACATGTAAAACGTTGAGAATGTTTTGCACTGTTTATAATTGACCCTTTTTTGCATCTAGAAATGAAAGATGTCAGAGTTGGGTAAACTTATATAGTGGTGAATGGAAGCTAAGAAATATATTTTTGTGTTCCCATTTGCTCCAATAGTAAATATCCAATCAGTTTATGATAGGTAAAATTCTCGTCCTACATTTTTTGTCCTCATTGCATATTGTTAGAAATAGGTGACATCAGAGACATAAAATAGGTTGCGAACAGAGTTTCATTTTGACTCCAAGTGTTCTGATGTCACATCAGACACCATCATCATTTAACGAAGCATTATGTTAAATGGGCTGATGCTTTGCACAGTCAACACCGGATATGCAGTGACATCCAAGCACTCTCCTTTTACTTACGACCCCCTTTTCATCACATCATCTCTCTCTCAAATGCTCTGCTTTGCTTCATCATTAACCACCAGCTGGCGACTAAATAGGCATTAACTCCACAGGTCACTAAATACAGAGGTCTGAAGGGAAGAGAACATGTAAGATCATGTTACATGATTTTTATTAATAACTCCCTCTCGTCTTTCAATTTGTAAAGTAATCTTGAGCTATTTAGCTAACACGCGCAAGCAAATAATCTTGCACATATGTGTACTGTAGTGCCCTCACAGAGTTTAGGCATGTAGGCCATAAAAATAAAATTCTCAGTGCTGATAAACACACTGAGCATGAATGTGGTCGGGCACGTATCATATGCACCATTCTGGGTCAGACAGAAGTGCAAGCCAGAATTGATTGCCCAAAAAGCAAACTGACATCTGTGA
The DNA here is from genome assembly GCF_012432095.1 of Onychostoma macrolepis. Classification (NCBI taxonomy): domain Eukaryota; kingdom Metazoa; phylum Chordata; class Actinopteri; order Cypriniformes; family Cyprinidae; genus Onychostoma; species Onychostoma macrolepis. The sequence continues at coordinate 24,432,550 of NC_081156.1, forward strand.
AATCCAAGGAGGTGCACCAGCCTCTATGTCGTCCTGGAGTGACCTAGTGCCACATTCTAGCACCAAGGATGAGCCAAGTGCAGCAAATAAGACACCCCCACCCCCCACCCTCTCCACACGTCCGTCTCAATGCTACATCTTGTATTTTTAGCCAAGATCTGAGCTGTGTAACACTTAATATGGCAGAGAATGTCTTCCTATGTGCCTTAAGATCCCTTCCCTTTCCATCTTATAACATTTCATTCCTTATAATCTTTCATTCATGCTTCATTTTTTGGTTGTCCCATACATAAACTTTCTGTTGTTTCCTTAAAGGTCATACTAAAATGTTTTCTATGGTTAACTCTACTTTGCCTTGCTTCAGTCTCTAGTCTGGCTTACTCCATGAAGAATCGTGTCTCTTTCTTTTTTAGCAGCTCCCTCTCTCTCTCTCTCTCTCTCTCTCATGCACTCACCTAATCCCACCCCCTAAAATGCTCTTGACCCTGTTACTCGTCTCTTTTACCCGTGTGTAGGGGTTTCATACAGGGGGCCTCAGGACTTGGTCTTGTCTGTTCTGGGTGGCGGGGATCACAGGTCCTTTCTAATTTAATTTTATGACGTAATTAGTCAGTTTGTTTTAAATTCATTGGAACTACATATTTCCCTTCTTAAGTATTGAATCATGAAGTGGAACCTAGTGTTCCTTGGGCTCCTTCTGACCTTCGGGCAGCTGTCATGGGGGCAGAAAGGTATGGACATCCCTGAGTACGATGGAAAGGACCGCGTTCACGACCTAAATGTCAAGAATTACAAGTCTGTGATGAAGAAATATGACGTGATGGTGGTGTACTACCATGAGCACGTAGGATCCAGCAAAGTCGCCCAGAAACAGTTTCAGATTGAGGAGCTGGCCCTTGAGGTGGGTTTGACTCAGAAATCGGCCAAAGGGGAGGGAGTTGCAGGTAGCACCTGGAATCAGTGTAACTACGGGCAAGTTTGATGTTAATGAACATCCTTTACCAAAAGACATCTGTGAAAGTTGGAGTGTCATTTAGAGTAGATTATCATATTTGCTGTTGTTTTAGCAAAATATGACTTTATATGCACCCCTGAAATATGCTTGCTACTGATATCGCTTATTTAGATAAAGTGTGGCTAACCTGTTTATTTAAAGTCTTCATTCCACATATTACTTGTGAGTTTTACACATTGTGCAGTGTTTTAATAAGAGCAGAACATATTTGCACACAAATTCTTGTGAATCAATGTAAAAAACATTTTTGTTAACTAAAACTGTTCAAAACAGTTATTGTTAATTGAAATAAAGTTGAAATAAAATGAAAACGTATCTTTAAAAACTTAAACGCAAATAAATAGTCAATAGGTTTAACTTGAAGTACTAAAATTACTTAAACTAAAACTGAAATGAAAAGAATATAAATATAAATATATATTAAAACTAATAAAAATGACATGCATAAAAAATAAAAAATATTAACCAAAAAATATGAAAGCCATTTTTAAAATATCAATAAATACTATAATAGCATACAAATAATCCTAAAATATAAATAGCCAGCCACAGGTTAAATAGATAGCAGGTTCTAAATATAAATGTTACATTTAAACAGAATGCAAAACTATATATTTAGCTAATAGTCAAATGTGTTGCCCCTTGAGCAATGTCAATCAAAGACTCATAAAGCCAGCAGAAAAGTTCATCTTTACAGGAATTAGTGTGTGAATTTATAACATGTAGTAATTTACTTCCGGCACTTTATAGTTCTGCTCTTATGGTTCAAGGAAAGTTACATTGATAGTAAACAGAGCTGCATGGCACTTCAATTTGACAAAAGTATTGTAATTTGCATTGATGTATCTATTTGTGGGTGGCATTAGCCATAGTTTTTGATTGCTTAACACCGATAGAGGACAATTACAAATGACTTTAACTAATGATATACATCAGATGCTTTGCTCTATATCAGAAGGAAAAGAACTCCACCAGAGGCAGGGGAATGTGGGGCCTGTTACACCAGCCATGAGAACACTCTGGACTATGGCATCTATGTTCAGAAAAGTGCTGATGCACCACACAGTATATTTGCACCCTGAGCATAAGCCTGGATGGGTCATTTTTCAAAGGAATTAGTTTTTCTGGATTTATCTCAGTACGTTTTCTCTTGGGTTTGTCGACAGGCCCACATGCAAATACCAAAACTTCTGTTAAAAAAGACATTTTGAAGCATCAATACTGATTTTCTGCAACAGTACAGTATGCGCCAGGGGCCAAATCATGAGTAACACTGTATTAGATTGCATAAGAAGACGGATATTAGCCAGCTGTTGACAACTAAAACAACAACCAAAAAATAGTTATTTTAAAAAAGAAAAGCTGTAATAAAAGGTAATACACAATAGAACTGCTCATAGCTGAACTGAACTCATTTCAAAATTGATGACCTTCACACTGTTATTGATCTGAACTGAACCAAACACTTAACCGACTTGAGCTAAATAACACGATTGTCTATTAGAGCTGCTTTACAGCGAAATCTGAAGACTCTATAATAGAGTTTCCAAAATTGGTCCTGCTATTTCCCTTTTTATCTCTATATAAAGTTGCTTTGAGTCAATCTGTACTGTATAAGGCGCTATATAAATAGAGGTGACTTGACTTGAAAAAACTCAAAACATCTTATATGACAATTAGATATAGACCCTGGCAACTAACTGAAATAAAATAAGCACTGAAATGACTAAAACTGAAACTGAAATAAAACTAAATGGAAATATAAAAATAAAAGCTAATTCAATTAATAAATACTTTATAAATAATACTAAAATAACACAAAGAGTATCAAAAATTCACATCACTTCCATTTTAAATCAGATAAACATACCAATTGTAATGTGGTCGATGCCACAAGCAATCCCAATCACCCATTACATTAGCATCTTCCTTTAAACTCTCAGCAGGCAGAGCTCACCCCATGTGGTCAAAAGGTTACACCGTCGTTTAGCTGTGCTGTCACCTCCTGCATTCAATAATGGCCTGTTGTTATTAAGGACTTTGTGTGTGGGCCACAGTGCAATCTTAAAAAAACAACAGATATTGCTATATTGTGTTTGTTGTGTGGGATTACCTAATTTGAGTAACAGTATGTCTAAATCTCTGATGTTAGTTATGAAATAAGTGGCATACTGACTGATTTGTGTTGGACATTGTTTTTTTGGGAGAAGGGCCAGAACATCCAATCGCCCGACCTTTTAGTTTAATGGATTATTATTAGGCTATTATTATTGTTGTTGTTAAAATAAATAAACAATGACAATTAAATTATTATTATTTGTATTATTATTGTTTTTTGTAATTTAATATATGTGGGTAATGTGTTGAGGATTAATATTTGACCCTCATACAGGTCTAACCAGTTTGTTTAACAGTTTTGCTAACATTATTCAATATAATTGATCAACCATGCATTATGCACAACCTTTTTATTGATAGGCCTATATTATGAGGGTAAAAAAATGTCCTTGTTTAATGGCCCAGCAGCTGTGGGTTTTTGCGTATGTGGCTTTGCTCCCTAATACACAGCAGTCCAGCGCTGATGTAATGTTACGGGAGTTATAATAACTTATAACAGCTTGTGTGCTGTGTGGATGCAGGAGGTTCTAGCATGAAATCTGCAGTGTCGAGTGTTGGGCACAGTACTGTACCTGTCAGCGGATCCCAGGAATTGAACGTCACCACCACCTTGCCAAAATAGTCCTGGTTGGTCTCTGCAGCGGCGCTAATTATAGTCGGCTCTGCTGTCATAGCTGTTTGTGTGGTACAGGCCACTGTGATGCTCCATAACAGAAGATCTGCTTTCTGCCCTTATAGAAACACTTTCATTTACACCAACCAGTGCAGGGTGTTCTGGTTAAATTTCCTTTACAAATGTTGGCTAATAATGTGTTGACTTATAAACATTCCTTAGGCCTCTGAGAAACCTAGTTGTAGATATGATAGTGTTCTCAGTTCTGCTGTTGGGAAGCCATATTTAGATTTGTTGGTTGTTGTAAATGAACTGTAAATTGATTATTTAGTTGATCTTTCATCACATCTCTGAATTGTTGAATATATGCTGAATTGAAAAGATATGAAGGTATGACTGAAAGAGATGGAGAGATGCATAGAGGAAGAAGAAGGGTGCATTACACCGTTAAATTGAATTGAAACGTTTATTTCGAACACGTAAATGAATATAGTCAAAACAAAACAAAAACAATACAACACAATACAAAATCATTTTAACTTATACATGGCTGTGTACCGGATTAAACGTCTCCTCCTCCTTCCTCTGTCCTGATTCTGATTTGCCATAAGCAAACTCTATCTAGATTCATTGCAAAAATCATCTCTTGTTGACTCATGGCTTTTTGTGGGTCACCTTATATAGCCGTGGTCTATTTGGCCTTAAGCCTTTAGCTGAGTTTAGCCTAAGATTTGATTAACAGACATGTATCCCCCTCCTTTTAAAACTAGTGTGTTGCATAGGACTAAACTCATAGGAAAAAATCTGTGAAACATTATCCCTTTATAAGGCACTAATAAGACTTTTATCTCTAAAATAGTGACGCTAATATTACAAACAAAGTGGAAGAACAGCACATTAAAACAATTCAATAGAACACTTGGATAAATAATCAAAATTAATTTAACCAATTTCTAAGCTATATGAGATTCAACTCATTTACTCACCCACATTTTGATCCAAACCTGAATTAACATTTTTGTGCAACAGAAAAAGGATACAAATTTTTGTTGTCTTTTTCTTTGCAATTACTGTAAATGAGAACGGAGGGTTTCAAGTTGCACCATAAAAATATCAGAAACATTCATATAATTCATACACTAAATTCCAAGTTTCAGACTGTAAATGTAATTCATTATTTAAAAAAGTTCTCCTTGGCATGTTAATTAGAGAATAAATTTATTGACTTGATTTGGTCACAGCAGTTAATGCACAGATACCTACGAAGATGTCACATAAGGTGCATTACGTAAACTATCTGACATAATGAATCAGCCGAAGTATTCAGCAGCATCTGAAATGTTAACTGTTCCAAGATGGCGGACGTGTTGACATATGTGAACCAGTCAAATGAAAAAGAGGGATCTACATATCTAGACATCTATGCGTTAACAGCTCACTTGAGGAGAAAATGATCAGTGAATAATGACTTAAAATTCAGTCTGTTTTTCATACAAAGCTGTCACATGGCATCAAAAGACTTTTGTGTTTTGCAAGCAAGTTACTGACAATTTTAATTTGACCATTCATTTTCTCAAAGTGAGATATGTGTGAGTATGAATAGGTATTGGTTCCTCACAGTGGTTGGAGAAATGGTTGGTTGCACCTGTCACCATGCCAGCACCCTGTTACTCCAGCTCAGCAGGCACATGTAGCACTGTGATTGGTGGAAGCAGCTGTCCATCATACGGGTCAAGTTTCACACCGATTTAGAAAGTGCAGGGGCAGCGCTCTTGATGACGGCTTTTATGGATGTAAGACTGTGGACGAAACTAGCCACAGTTCTTACAGCATAGCCTGAAATATCTGTGCAGGCAGAAAACAAATTTGCTGTCCGTGTCCAACACGCTGTGTTTGTACTCAGTTACCAAAACCAGGTTGATAATGAATACATAATGGTAGTGCTGATAGGACACAAACCCTAATGAGCTTAAAACAAAAAGTCACTTTACCTTAGTGTTTCCAAATGAACAGGAACTGCCCTCTTAACAGTTATATCATGTGAACTGGGTATATGTTAGGGCACCACTAAAATGCATTTAAACATTTAATCTAAATCACACATGCTGTTTAAAGGAGCTGTTGGACATTATTTTTTGTTTTATTATATTTCTTTGTTACACAGCTTGCTGCACAAGTCCTGGAGGATCTTGACGATGAGGACATTGGAGTCGGCCTACTAGATGAGAAGACAGACAAAGCTGTCGCCAAGAAATTAGGTGCGTACATTCAAGAAACACTCAAATTTGACCATAACTGTAATGTGATGTGATCTACTCCATGTAAAAGTTATGATTAAGTGGAATATTTGTACATTTTTGAACAAAAAATAATATTTTATGCAAAAAAACAAACAAAAACAACCTAAAATATTCATTTTTGTCCATAAAAAACCTTATGTAAAAAGCTTCATTTTATGTATAATCTACTCAGTGGAAGAAACTGTTGGTGTGTTTTGGTCTGTCTAGTCTGTGAATAAGTCCATGTCTTTTACTGTAGGGTAGTGGAAGAAATATTATGACATAGGTCAAAGGTCATTTTTTTGACATTTCATTGAAGTTTAATTGAATCTGATTGTGTGTTTTCTGGTGAAAATCCTCCAAATTAGTTTTCCTGTTTCAGGCATTATTTCATGCTTTATTTATTCCTCTGGTACAGATTACTTGTTAAACTTTAGGATATCAGCAGAAGAACAACCATGACCTCTGGTGGACATTTCCCACATGGTTCTCACAGCTTTATTTCCATTCTTGTGCTCTTCAGGTCTGGATGAGGTTGACAGTATCTACATCTTCATTGAGGATGAGGTCATTGAGTACGATGGAGAGCTTGCTGCGGACACACTGGTGGAGTTTCTCTATGATGTACGTGAAATATAATTTATACCTGGTGCTTATTATGGACTGTTTGGTCTGAAATAATTCCTCAATTTTTTGGTTTTC